>NC_090651.1:206953923-207003923 GCF_040937935.1 Hyperolius riggenbachi | reverse complement strand
AACCGGTCGGTGCAGGATCTGGGAAGCCAAACCAGTCAATATGTGAAGAAGGATCCGCAGACCAGACCAGGTAGATGAAAAAGGCTGAAAAAAATTTATTTGAAAAATTCCACAAACAGTGCAATAAAAAAGACAGAAAGTGCTAACACGTATCGGGCCTACAATCTGCCCTTAATCATAGCTGAAGTAAATTTGCCTAAAACAGGGCTTATATGCAGGTGGGGAAAGGAAAAACTCCACCCACTCACCATACAGCCCAAATCTTAAAGGTGCAATACAATGTTATAATACACAAACATGTTACAGACATATTTAATAACAACAGTATAGAATTTAAGAAAAAGTAAAAAAGAGGTTACCACTGAGTATATGTATATATGATATATAATTGAATGCACATAATAAAATATAGAGTATAAATTTGAGATTTACCATGAACTCTGATTTCCTCAAAATTGATTATTTGGACCTGACTTTAACTGCAGACCCTATTTCCCACACGGTCTCAACACGAACGTATCGCAAACCGACAGCAGGAAACTCGATTTTACTTGCAAATTCATGTCATCCTAGGCATACCATTAATGCCATCCCCACCGGGGAATTTACAAGGGCAGTTAGAAACTGCTCAAACATAGATGTACTCGATCAAGAATTTTCACTAGTTGAAGAAAGGTTAAGGTGCAGGGGGTATAATAAACGACAACTGGCTGTGGGACGCTCTAGGGGCACTAGAAGACCACGCTCAGATTTGCTGAAACACACCAATCGAAACAATGATGGAGTGGGCAAGCCAACTTTTGTTACCGATTATAGCCTTGAGTTTGATAAGATTACGAAAATTGTAAAACAATACATCCCTGTGTTACATTCAGATACCAGGCTTAGAAAAATCGTTAATGATGGTTGTCGTTTTTCGGCTAGAAAAGCCCGCACTTTAGGATCAATCCTCTCCCCTAGTCTTTTTCGATCCCCTTCATCCATGCGCACACCCACTTGGCTTACCACAGTGGGTTCATATCCATGTGGCTTTTCAACCTGCCACTATTGCCACTGTCATAGGCGAGGTACTGCGATTTTTTCATTTGCAGCTAATAAGGATTTTCCAATTAAGCAATATGTAAATTGTAATACCAAATACACCGTCTATGTGATTTCTTGTGTTGCATGCCGTATACAGTATGTAGGGTGTACTACCCGTAATCTCAGAGCCCGAATAGCGGAGCACTATTGCGGAACCAATTGGAACACTTTTAGGAAATCGTCTGTTTCAAAACATTTCGAAACAGTCCATAAGGGCGACCTTTCGTCCTTTATTTTCCAAGGGGTGGAGCGTGTTACATGTCCTATTAGAGGAGGGGATATCTATAGTTTACTTCTTAGGAGAGAAGCTTATTGGATCCATCGAATGGGCACTCGCGTGCCAGATGGTTTAAATAAGCGTTGGGATCTAAGTTTAGTGTATACGTATTAATATTTGTATATGCTTTGGTGTAACTACACACTTGTGTTATGATCCCATTTCCCATGATAATGCTCGTTTTTCTTCCTCCTTTTTTTTACTATATTTACTATATTCATTACATTTATACTCTATATTTTATTATGTGCATTCAATTATCTATCATATATACATATACTCAGTGGTAACCTCTTTTTTACTTTTTCTTAAATTCTATACTGTTGTTATTAAATATGTCTGTAACATGTTTGTGTATTATAACATTGTATTGCACCTTTAAGATTTGGGCTGTATGGTGAGTGGGTGGAGTTTTTCCTTTCCCCACCTGCATATAAGCCCTGTTTTAGGCAAATTTACTTCAGCTATGATTAAGGGCAGATTGTAGGCCCGATACGCGTTAGCACTTTCTGTCTTTTTTATTGCACTGTTTGTGGAATTTTTCAAATAAAATTTTTTCAGCCTTTTTCATCTACCTGGTCTGGTCTGCGGATCCTTCTTCACATATTCACAACGTCTGGAGCTTGATTAACTTTAGAAGTAATTATACTATGCTGACTTTGATTAATATGCAACATCCATTTTCTTTATGACACATATAATGTAGCAGTTTCCAAGGATAAGCCGCATTTTCCAACGGACTCATTTATTTTGGGTGGCTGACGTATTTTACAGGTTCTGGGTCCCTGGGGCTCAGGCAATCAAGTAAATTCTGCTCAGAATGAGGCTTTATCCAACAATGCTGCAGCTCACGGTTTTCAGGTTGATTCAAATGCTTTGTTTACTATGAAAGTCTAGGCGTATTTTAAGTTCTAGATTCAGCAGGTAAGAGTAAAAATATGTATCTGGGATCTATTGATGTCCGTTTCCCTAACAGCAGATCTTCCATCACACTCCAGAGGTGTCACTGACTGACTGTTGGAATAGAAAATGTATTTCTGTAAGGGACAAAGACTAGCAGGAAATTTGGGCGCATAAGGCAAGTGGAAAAAAAGGGCGCCACCATTCACTCCCATAATAAATATCGTTTGACTTGTGCTGAACAGGAAAAAAGGGCGCCCAGAGATTAGTAACGTTTTCAAGCAGCACCCAGAGATTATTAACGTTTTCAAACTGCGCTTGTGATGAATTAAGTTTACAAACTGTGCCCGTGACAAAAAACGTTGACAAATATACTATACATATGCATCATATTGAATTAAACCGTTGTTTAAAATGTTATCACTATTTGTAAAACATTATCCACACAATAAAACTATCACTAAGGGCGTTCTTAGGGTAAGGCACCACCAGGGGGGTCTTAGGGTTAGGCACCACCAGGGGGGTCTTAGGGTTAGGCACCACCAGGGGGGTCTTAGGGTTAGGCACCACCAGGGGGGTCTTAGGGTTAGGCAGGCACCACCAGGTGGGTCTTAGGGTTAGGCACCACCAGGGGGATCTAGGTTAGGGATAGGTAGAGGGAGAGTTCTGTTTGAGAGTAAGGTTAGGTTTAGTCGTAATAAAATGTTAGTAACATTGTAGTTTTTTCATTGTTATAAACAATATTTTCAGATTTTATTACATGAAGAAACAATAAATGAAGGTTACACACAATATTATAGCTTCTAAGGGTACAATGGTTAATTTGCATATATTCAGCAGTGGTGCCTGGGAGACATCTCGAGCTCACGCCAACCTGAATTATCGCAAATTCTTTCTGTTTTAGGAAAGCAAACTTTTGTTTTTCTTAACATCTTAGTAAGGGGGCTTTTAGGACCATTGTAGTCCCTTACACACCCCAATGAGTTCTGGGTCACCATGAGCTTGCTGGTTAGTCTGTGCCTCTCGGATTTACAAGCCCTACTCCATAGAGCCAAATTAATCCATGCCATGCACTGATGAGGATCAAACAATCCGAAACAGTCTGTATGCATGTTGGATTATTATGGCTCTGTACATATTAACAAGCTGACACATCATTGCATTCCAGCGGTTCTGGAGGTGTGTTTAGCTTCTAAGGGTACAATGGTTAATTTGCATATATTCAGCAGTGGTGCCTGGGAGACATCTCGAGCTCACGCCAACCTGAATTATCGCAAATTCTTTCTGTTTTAGGAAAGCAAACTTTTGTTTTACATAATATTATACAATTATAACGATTATACATATATTATCATTTTTTAACAAACGTAATTATAAGATTCACTTTCAAACAGGGAAAATTATCGTATTTACAATTTGCGATTTCATAGACATTATTAAAGGTTTTTTTATTTGTAAAACATTACTGTAAACGAAATGCTACAATATTTTTATAAACGCTATTACCGCTTATCGTTTACACCACGTACCCTTTTTTCCCAACGGCCTTTTTGCACGGACACGCGATAAAACACTTTCATCAGTACAATAGGAAGGAAATTGCACTGCTACCAGGGTTTTACAGCTGTGTGTGCTTTTGCTGGGAAGATTTTCCTTGTGCTTGGTGGTACAATCAGCAACAGGAAGTGAAAGAAATTGTATGCTGAAAGTAAGCCTGAACTGAAAATAAACTAATGAGATAAATACAAAACAATATCAGGTCACTTACTAAAGCCCAATTGTAATGACCTTTAAACGAGGAGGAATCACGGAAAAGTATTTTATCACATTAAAAGTGTATACAAGATTATTTATTACTCCGTGAAAACAACAAATTTACAGAAATATATAGCACCATTAAAAATGGAAAGTACCAGCACCTTTCAGTATGCACCCAAAAGTTCAAAGGTTTCTCAATGCAATAATATAAGTAGCACAATCCAGAACTATAATAAATAATGACTGGCCAGTCAAAATAACTAATCAAATTGAATGGGAAATATAGATATGGACTATTGCTATAACTCCACAGCCTGTTAATCAAGAGGGAGCATATGGGTTATTCCACCTATCAGGGCCGGATTTACCATAAGTCACTGTAGGAACATGCCAACAGGCACCTGATGATGGAAAGGCAGCTCACTTCCTTCCCCGAGTGCATCCCTCTTTTCTTCCCTATGCAGAGTCTTAATGAGAATGTCTGCTTCTAATACTTGTAGCCATAGACCCTGCTCTCGGCATTCCACTGACCTCGTGCTACCCAATAGTAGTGTCGCGAACCTCCGATTTTTAGTTCGCGAACTTCCGCAGAAGGTTCGTTTCGCGGAAAATTTTGCGAACCGCAATAGACTTCAATGGGGAGGCGAACTTCAAAATTTAGAAAAACTTCTACCGGCTGGAAAAATGATAGAAAACATGTTTCAAGGGATCTAATACCTGGAGGAAGTGAAATACACATCAAAAGTCCTAGGAAAAAAATCTAGATTTCACATAAACCCCCATTTTAAGGTCCCAAATCTCATTCAATGTTCCATTACAGGCCTACACTACTTTACAACATCAGGCAGTGTATCCCTTCCTCCCTCCCTCCTCCCGGAGGGAGGAGGGTCTCAATTTCCAGGGAATTGTAGAATTTCAAAAGCCAGCTTATATACCTTGGCCAGGAATTGAACCCAGGTCTGAGTGCTTGGTAGTCAGCTCTCTTAACTGCTGGTCCACCACCAACACTACATGCTGAATGCAGCCTAGCATGTACCATTATTATCTATCCTAGAGAAAAATTAGCTTGCTTAAAGATTTGTAGGCTTTTAAAAGCCAGCTTACATACCTTGGCTGGGAATTGAACCCAGGTCTTGGCCAGGAATTGAACCGAGGTCTGAGTGCTTGGTAGCCAGCTCTCTTAACCGCTGGTGCACCACCAACACTACATGCTGAAGCCAGCCTAGCATGTACCATTGTGATATAACCAAGAGAAAAATGAGCTTGCTCTCTCTCTCTCTCTCTAGGACTTAAGAGTTTTAAGCTGAAAATTCACTTCAAGCGGAATATAACCCTGCATTTCAACTTTGCTCTAAAATATTATTTACAGCATATTATATGCAAAAAGCATTTTTTTTTTACTAGACCAGCATTGGAAGGGTTAAACACAGAGGATTAAAGTTCTGTGGAGAGATATGCAGAAGTTCAGATAGATACATTCTATTTAGTTGAATGTATCTATTGATACATGTTACACACTTGGCTGTCCTCCAAGCTCCTTCTCAGTGAGAGAGAGTGAGTCACATTTAACACTTAGATACATTTATGTAAACAAAATGTATCTATTTCAGCTTCGGATGCATCTGCAGAAATCTCCAGGAACTTTAAAGCCCTGTGTAACCCTTCCAATGCTGGTCTAGTAAAAAAAAAAAAATGCTGGTTGCATATAATATACTGTAATTAATGTTTTAGAGCAAAGTTGAAATGCAGGGTTATATTCCACTTTCAATGGCATCAACGGATACCAGCAGAATTTCACAGGCAATTTCGGAATTCTGCCGGATTGAATAAGCAATTCCGTTCCGACCAAACAGAATGCAATGACCAATTTCCGCCCCTAATTGCGGAAAATACAATTCCGCGGAAGTCGGTGACCATCCCTACTAGAGAGAAACATGAATCTACATGGCTATCTGGGGTTCTGTTCAGACAACTGTTGAACACAAAAGGCAAGGCCATGCCTGGGTGGGGTTGAACCACCAACCTTTTAGTTAGCAGCCAAACACGCTAACCAATTGTGCCACAGAGACTGTGTTCTACTCCTGGCCAATGTGAGTTGGCTTTTGACATACTACACATCCTTAAGCAAGCTCATTTTCTCTAGGATAGATCATTATGGTGCATGTTAGGCTGCCTTCAGCATGTAGTGTTGGTGGTGGACCAGCGGTTAAGAGAGCCGACTACCAAGCACTCAGACCTGGGTTCAATTCCCGGCCAAGACCTGGGTTCAATTCCCGGCCAAGGTATGTAAGCTGGCTTTTAAAAGCCTACAAATCTTTAAGCAAGCTCATTTTTCTCTAGGATAGATCATAATGGTACATGCTAGGCTGCCTTCAGCATGTAGTGTTGGTGGTGGACCAGCGGTTAAGAGAGCTGACTACCAAGCACTCAGACCTGGGTTCAATTCCCGGCCAAAACCCGGGTTCAATTCCCGGCCAAGGTATGTAACCTGGCTTTTAAAAGCCTACACATCTTTAAGCAAGCTCATTTTTCTCTAGGATAGATCATAATGGTACATGCTAGGCTGCCTTCAGCATGTAGTGTTGGTGGTGGACCAGCGGTTGAGAGCTGACTACCAAGCACTCAGACCTGGGTTCAATTTCCGGCCAAGACCTGGGTTCAATTCCCGGCCAAGGTATGTAAAAGCTGGCTTTTGAAATTCTACAATTCCCTGGAAGATGAGACCCTCCTCCCTCCGGGAGGAGGGAGTGAGGGAGCGAGGAGGGAAAGTAATAACAATTAGCTAGGAACAAGCCTGTAAGAGCCTAACTAAACTCTCCCTAGCAGAGTCTGTCAGCAGCAGTCCCTTAACTAATTAGTGCAGGCAGACTAGTGAGTAAAACGGCACAAGGACCTTGCCTATTATAAAAGGGGGTGGGGCTCCAGGTGTGAGTGCAGTCTGATTGGCAACAATGTGCCTGCTGACTGTGATGTAGAGGGTCAAAGTTCTGCTCAATAGAGCATTATGGGGCGAATTGAACTTCCGGAAAAGATCGCCTGCTCTTGGCGAAAGCGAACCACCGAAGTTCGCCTGGAACCGTTCGCCTGGCGAACCGTTCGCAACATCTCTATTACCCAATACTGAGGTTCCTCTAGCTACCTACTTGGGTGCGCCTTTACCTACTAAATATTGAGGGTACTTCTGGCTACCTAATTCTTATGGGCACCTGTAGCTACTTATGGGCAAGGGAGGTAAGGGAAAAGTGACAGCTCAGACAGCCAGCACACTCGCGGTGCAGTTCGGCCAGGGTTTGTAGGTTCATGGAGGAAGTCTGAGGTGTCACGGATCAGCTGTGAGAAAAACACAATCGCAATCAGTTTCGATTGTGTTTAACGGGGCAATCCAGATTGGATGTGTAGGTCCTAGCAGACCGCAAAGTCCTGGGGTCCTGTGGAATCTGGCCATCTCAGCTGCTAGCAGAGCTTCTTTTCTTGAAGTCCCTTTTGTCTTTGACTGTCCCAATGTCTCCAGCCCCCGAACAAATCCAAACGCCAGCTATCAGACACAGAAAAAGAGGAAGTCGAGGAAAAAGGAAAAAGAAGCAAACCGTAATCATTAATAACCCCGTAACCCCCAAAACAAAATGCATTTTTAATCTGTCTGATCACATCCTTAACGCACATGAAACTGCACTTCTTGAAAAAGGACTCTCCTTCTAGAGTTGAGCTGAAATTTTCGTAATTTCGCATTACTATAATTACGCATGCGAAATTTGCGATTACGATGCGAAATTAGCGTAGCGAAATTGCCATTAAAATCGTAATTGAAAATACCGTAAGTGTAATTTTCAACGCGAAATTTCGCGTTTCGTTCATGCCGTAATTTCGCATTAAACGCTACCGTAATTTCGCGTTAAACTGTAACGCTCCGTATAATATAAAAAAGCCGCCGACTTTAAGGGTTAATAGCAAAGCCCCCTTAAATGCTAAGAGCCTCAAATTTGGAGAATATATTAAGGAGATCAGGAGGAATAAGAGGAAAAAATTTTTTTTCAAAAAGACCTTATAGTTTTTGAGAAAATCGATGTTAAAGTTTCAAAGGAAAAATGTAAACATTTAAAAACCCGCCGACTTTAACGGTTAATAGCAAAGCCTGCTTAAAGTTTAGGAACACCAAATTCCCAGGGTATATTAAGGGGATCAGTGGGAATAAGAGGAAAAATTTTTTTTTCAAAAAGACCTTATAGTTTTTGAGAAAATCGATTTTTAAGTTTCAAGGGCGAAAATGTCTTTTAAATGCGGAAAATGTCAGTTTTTTTTGCACAGGTAACAATAGTGTATTATTTTCATAGATTCCCCCAAGTGGGAAGAGTTTTACTTACTTCGTTCTGAGTGTGGGAAATATAAAAAAAAAACGACGTGGGGTCCCCCCTCCCAGACCTCTTTAACCCCTTGTCCCCCATGCAGGCTGGGATAGCCAGAATGCGGAGCACCGGGCGCGTGGGGCTCCGCACCCTGACTATACCAGCCCGCATGGTCCATGGATTGGGGGGTCTCGGAAGGGGAGGGGCAGCCAAGCTTTCCCCTCCCCCTCCGAGCCCTTGTCCAATCCAAGGACAAGGGGCTCTTCTCCACCTCCGATGGGCGGTGGAGGTGGAGGCCGCGATTTCCTGGGTGGGGGGTTCATGGTGGAATCTGGGAGTCCCCTTTAAAAAGGGGTCCCCCAGATGCCCACCCCCCTCCCAGGAGAAATGAGTATAGAGGTACTTGTAGTACCCCTTACCCATTTCCTTTAAGAGTTAAAAGTAAATAAACACACAAACACATAGAAAAAGTCTTTTAATTGAACAAAAAACATAACCACGAAAAAAGTCCTTTAATATTCTTAATTAACCATTAATACTTACCTGTCCCTTTAAATAAATGATCCCACGCAATATCCTCGGAAATGTTCTATCAGTTACAATGTAACAAAGTTATTACAATATAACAACTTTGTTACATTGTAACTACGCCGCACCCGACGTCACTCACCGCCGCCGCCGCCACCGCGTCTGCGCTGCAGGACCCGAGCTCTGAGCTATAGCTCAGAGCTCTCAAAAGCATCTTTGTATTTGGGCTCCAAGGAGCCCCATTGGTCCTTAGCAGACCAATGGGGTTCCTTCTGATTTGAAGGAACCCCATTGGTCTGCTAAGGACCAATGGGGCTCCTTGGAGCCCAAATACAAAGATGCTTCTCAGAGCTCTGAGCTATATAGCTCAGAGCTCTGTCGGGTCCGTGCAGGACGCTAAGTCCCCGCCGGCTCCGCTGCCCTCCCCGCCTCTCCCACATGTCACCCACATGTCACCCACATGTGGGTGACATGTGGGTGACAGATGTGGGCGGGGTGGACAGCGGGAGCTGCGGGGACTAAGCGTCCTGCACGGACGCGTATGCGGCGGCTGAGCGGCGAGTGGCGTCGGGTGCGGCGTAGTTACAATGTAACAAAGTTGTTACATAATAACTTTGTTACATTGTAACTGATAGAACATTTCCGAGGATATTGCGTGGGATCATTTATTTAAAGGGACAGGTAAGTATTAATGGTTAATTAAGAATATTAAAGGACTTTTTTCGTGGTTATGTTTTTTGTTCAATTAAAAGACTTTTTCTATGTGTTTGTGTGTTTATTTACTTTTAACTCTTAAAGGAAATGGGTAAGGGGTACTACAAGTACCTCTATACTCATTTCTCCTGGGAGGGGGGTGGGCATCTGGGGGACCCCTTTTTAAAGGGGACTCCCAGATTCCACCATGAACCCCCCACCCAGGAAATCGCGGCCTCCACCTCCACCGCCCATCGGAGGTGGAGAAGAGCCCCTTGTCCTTGGATTGGACAAGGGCTCGGAGGGGGAGGGGAAAGCTTGGCTGCCCCTCCCCTTCCGAGACCCCCCAATCCATGGACCATGCGGGCTGGTATAGTCAGGGTGCGGAGCCCCACGCGGCCGGTGCTCCGCATTCTGGCTATCCCAGCCTGCATGGGGGACAAGGGGTTAAAGAGGTCTGGGAGGGGGGACCCCACATCGTTTTTTTTTATATTTCCCACACTCAGAACGAAGTAAGTAAAACTCTTCCCACTTGGGGGAATCTATGAAAATAATACACTATTGTTACCTGTGCAAAAAAAACTGACATTTTCCGCATTTAAAAGACATTTTCGCCCTTGAAACTTAAAAATCGATTTTCTCAAAAACTATAAGGTCTTTTTGAAAAAAATTTTTTTCCTCTTATTCCCACTGATCCCCTTAATATACCCTGGGAATTTGGTGTTCCTAAACTTTAAGCAGGCTTTGCTATTAACCGTTAAAGTCGGCGGGTTTTTAAATGTTTACATTTTTCCTTTGAAACTTTAACATCGATTTTCTCAAAAACTATAAGGTCTTTTTGAAAAAAAATTTTTTCCTCTTATTCCTCCTGATCTCCTTAATATATTCTCCAAATTTGAGGCTCTTAGCATTTAAGGGGGCTTTGCTATTAACCCTTAAAGTCGGCGGCTTTTTTATATTATACGGAGCGTTACGGTTTAACGCGAAATTACGGTAGCGTTTAATGCGAAATTACGGCATGAAACGACTGTAATGCGAAAATTACGCGAAAATTACGCTTACGCGAAATTTCGCGAAATCCTTCTTCATTACGATTATGTACTTACGGCCATAATCGTAATTACACTAATTACGCGAAATTTCGCAAAATCGTAATTAGGTCATTACGCTCATCTCTATCTCCTTCTGCCCAACCAACAAGATAAACACATTCGAACTCTTTGCCGACCTTAACAGTTACATTTTAACTCTAAAAAGACATTATACAATCAAATCCCTAAAAACTGACACCATCTCCAACCCCTCCTCTATCATCATCACCAATAATGATACCCTACCAATACACATTGTCCAACATGTTGAACTAAACACAGAAAAATACATCTCAACACAACTCAAAGGCAGATCCCGCTTCTATCCTGTAGCATCCAAAGGTTCATTCATAGATACCTTCTATTCCATGGTACTCAACGATATCCAAAGTATACATGACCATTCTCCACCACTCAACTCCAACCTTAACCGACACGAGTCCACAGCCATCAAAACCCTACAAAACAACCAAAATTTAGTCATTAAACCAGCAGACAAAGGGGGCGGAATCGTCATACTAAATCGATCTGATTATCTTGAGGAAGCGGCTAGACTTCTCAATAACTGTTCACATTATGAAACCCTGCCCTCTGACCCAACCCCCACTCTTAATCAGACTCTTAAGACATTCATTAACAATGCCCTTCAGCTAAACATCATTACCAAGAATGAAAGGAACTTTATTATTAACACCCAACCAAGCACTCCCATTTTTTATTATTTACCTAAAATACACAAAAGCCTCCATAAACCCCCAGGCCGACCTATTATATCAGGAATTAACTCCATTACCAGCAACCTTTCCAAATTTCTGGACCAACATTTACAACCACATGTCCAGGCCCTACCGTCATTCCTAAAAGATTCTCAACAACTGATTAATTTCCTCCAGGATGTCCCATGGAAGCCAGATTACATTTGGCTCACATGTGATGTTTCGGCCCTCTATACCAATATTCCCCACTCATTTGGCCTCAGTGCATTAAGACATTTCCTGGCCTCCAATCCCTCCATGCCAGCCCAACAACAAACCTTTCTACTGCAATGTGCAGAGTTCATTCTTCATAATAACATATTCACTTTCAATGACCAAATTTTCCATCAGGTAAGCGGGACAGCTATGGGTAGTTCCTTCGCCCCTTCATATGCGAACCTCACTATGGGTCTATTTGAACATATGAAATTTTCACAAGACAGACAATTTTCTAGGAACATTGTATTCTATAAGCGTTATATTGATGATCTCATATTCATTTGGAAAGGTGACACCTCCATCATTCCCCACTTCATAGCTTTCCTTAACTCCAACCCAGCGGGACTTCAGTTCACACACCACCACCACCATTCCACTATTGAGTATTTAGACCTGGTACTCTACATCGAATCTAATCAAATTAAAACAAAGACTTACTTTAAACCGGTTGACGACAACAACTACATACACTTCAACAGTTTCCATCACCATCCCTGGATTGCCAATACACCATACAGCCAATTTAAGAGAATATACAGAAACTGCACAGACCAAACAGAATACAATATACAATCTGACATCTTGATAACAAAATTTTCAGAACTCCAATACCCCAGAAAACTTATTAAAGATGCCAAATCAAGGGCCAAATATCACACTACCCCAGGGACTCCCACCGAACCTATTACTAAGACAGGCCCTCCTAGATTCATCACCGAATATAATGCGCAACACTCAAAGATCCGAAATATACTTAACAACAGATGGGAAATCCTGCTACAGGACCCCTACCTACGGCCAATCTTACCCAAAACCCCACCAATCACCTACAGAAGAGCACCTAACCTTAGGAGCATCCTAGCACCAAGCAAATTGCGCCCACTCCAACAGGATGCTTCAGATCGCCCAGCACCGCTTGTACCCGGCTGCTTCCCATACAACAGGATGCGTTGCCTAGCATGCCAGTTTATCCGTACAGATACCTCATTCACCTCCACGAGTACCAACTGCCACTTCTCCATAAATAAACATCTCACTTGCGACTGTAAATTTGTGATCTATTTGATCTCTTGTCCATGCCGACTTCAGTACGTGGGTAGAACCACACAATTAGCACGTAGCAGAATAGGACAGCACAAAAGAAATATTATCAAGAATTTTCCACTGCACAGTGTTTCACGCCACTTCAGCACCCACCACGACAGCATCCCATCACTATTCAATATAACACTGATTGACTCAGTGGATCCAAGTAAGCAAAATGCATTCGAGCACCTTAAAAACGAGAAATGTTTTGGATTCAAACATTAAAAACTTTAGTTCCGGAGGGCCTCAATGAAATTTTAGAAAAAATACATTAATTATACATTCTGACAGTTTTGCTTTTATCTTAGTCACTCTCTTCTAATGGCCATTTTGTTTTACTATTTTATACCTTACAATCTGTTATTATTTATGTATCGTGTATTTTAACATGGATCTGTTTAACGCATTTTTACGTTTTTATTTTCAATTGTCCCTGTCTTTTATCTCCAATTGTCCCTGTCTTTTGCATTTCTTTGAGATATATATATATATATATATATATATATTATTATTTTTTTAATAACTTGCCACTGGTATTGCATATCAGGATGGTGTATATCATGCACATTTAGAAATTGTCCCTGTCTTTTTTATCTCCAATTGTCCCTGTCTTTTGCATTTCTTTGCTCTATATCTTTTTGAACAACTTGCCACCAGTGTTGCATATCAGGATGTTGTGTGTCATGCGCGATTAGGGAAGGAAGGAAGGGAAAGTAAAGGGAAAGAGAGAAGGAGGAGGAAAGGGGAAGGATAAGTAAAAGGGGAAGTAGGAAAGGGGGGGGGGGAAGGGAGAAGGAGAAAGGATAGAGGGAAAAGGAGGGGGGAGGAGGAGAAGGGAGAGGATAGGAAAGAGGGAAGGGGAGGAGAAGAGAAAAGAGGGGAAACTGTCCAGATAAGTTTTGCCAGGTTTTTTTTTTTTTTTTTCCTCCGCCCATGACAGTACGCATCACAGATGACACTTTCCCACCAAAAAGAGCAGCCCAATCAGACTCAGCGGCTCCTCGCAGTCTGATTCGTTAGATCAATATCACCATGACCATCCACACCTCCCTCCCACATCAAACAAGCCTTCCCATTGGCTAGATGACATTCTGCTTTCACATTTAAACCAGCCAGCATCCTCAGACCAGTACAGAGGCGCTAAATTCACTGCACATTGATTGCTGGTAAGTTTGCATCTGTTATTTATGCTGTTTAACACCTTTTTTTTGCCTATTTTTAACCCCCCTTTTTGCCCCAATATGTTCACTTAAACATGTCACCAATTAATGACTCTAGCACCATGTAACCGCTGTCCCAGGTGGTGTTATTATTATTATTTTTATCTTTCCCCATGTGTTCATACTTTTCTGTATCCTCCACTCCTGTAGCCTTGTCTTTAATGGTGGTATCTCTAATGCAAAACCTTATACCCCATGGCCATCTCTTACTAGCAAAACCACGGGTTCTTTGACACTAAGCACATACCCAGTCCCTTTTTTTTTTTTTTTTCCCCGTCCCTTCACGTTATAAGGACGGGAAAAATAGAGTCAATCATGACCGTCACATGTTTCCACCCTATATTGGGACACTCCTTCAGCGAATTTTATCTTATTGATTTTTTTTTATCCCTATTTATTTTTATTTTTATTTTATTTATTATTATTTTTTTATCCCTATTTTTTCATCCTTTTAATCATCTGTACAAATGTAATTGCCAATTTTTATTTTTTTATTGATTTTTGTTCTTTCATTGATATATTACCATCCTGTTTTACATTGTTATGGCCTTTGATCTAGCAAACGTATGAACTTAGTATGTACAGTTATTGTCCCTATCTTTTATACTTATTGTTGTTATTATAATTTCATCAACTTTTATTGTCTGTACACATGTTGATACCCCTATGTATAAGTCTGGATACTCCACTTAGCTCATGTGCCACCTAAGGATTTAGTCCCTACCTTTGTTACATAACCATTATCCTGATTTTTGATATATGATCATTGCTATATTATCGTTTTATCGTTTTGTGAATTTTTTTGTATGTTTGTTATTTGCGGCAATCTTATAGCAATACCCTCTGTCCTTTGTTCACAGTGTTTGTTGTCCCCGTTTTATTGCCTGAAGAAGTGGGTCTGTTCCCACGAAACGCGTTGCAGATTTTGGGGTACTATTGAATAAATGTATTCGTTTGATTTGATGACAGACCTTGGTGTCTAATTATTGAGGGGAAGTCCACCACTTTCCCTCCCTGCAATTTTTAACAATTTTATATTAATTTTATTCTGCTGGTGCCTCTGATCACCTACCAGTATGTCCCAATGTTTTTGTTCTTTTAATTAACTGGTTCAAAAGAAGCCTTACTTCCCAGTTACCTGTGGAAAAAAAAAACATCTGAATAGGGCCATGTGGCCTAAATTACTTTAGCAGTCAGGAAGCCCACAGCAGGGGGCCTATTCAGGTTTTGGTATTACCTAGACTTGGTGGAGCCATTCTCCAGCTATTGAACATAAATGTAGTATATGATTTTTGCTTGTTTAAGGAACACCGTTTATATGATATGTATGGAAATTATATCATTCTGCTGGTTAAGATCTGCTGAATCTTTTAATATAAAATTTAAGCCACTGACATACCCAGGCACCAAATTATGCAGCTGCTTAGTGCCAGAACATGTGACATTATCCAAGTTTGATATCATAAGAATTGTCATATTCTGAGGATTATGAATCTGTCATCAGCACAAATATGGCATTTATCATTTCTGACTTACAGTGTTCCACAGTTAAACCAAAACATCTCTCTCTAAGGAGATGGACTGTGATTGGTTCGTAAACCGGAAGGGACAGGCTTTGCCCACCCCAAAACTCGTTTCAATAAAATCAGGATGCATACAGGGAGGGGCAGTCCTCCACTTTAACAACGTAAAGAGAGCATGCTGCTGGCCTGAGGACTGAGCCAGTGGTCATCTTTGATATACTTTGATCTGAAACAAAAGAACTTAACTTGCTTTCCCAACACAGACATATTTCATCAGAACTTATTTATTTATTTTCTTGCCTTTTTTTTTTTACACTGGGTTATTTTACTCCTTAATCGTTGATTTTAATGATTTTCTATATATATTAATTATTTATTTTGCATTTATATTAAAAGACTTCTAAAAGTCACTTGTTGCTCAGCTACACCTACTATTCAGCCACACAGAACGAATCCTAGCTTTCTGAAGAGTCACTACTATGGTTCATTATAGTCAGATTAGAGTGTCTTAACAGTTTTTATTCGCAGGTCTTAGAATCAGTTAGAATAGGTCCTCTGTCCTGCTACAGAGGTGGTGGCAGTTTTGTACTCTGAAATAGTGTGTAATTTGTGTTACTGTAACTCGCAAGCTCTCTTCGAGCCAGTCTGCGGGCAAATTCCAACGGTTTCAGCTAATCGATTGGGTCCAAGAGGACAGTCTGTGGGTTAAAATACATTGGAAGGCACTGAGCGGTCTGTCCACTAGGGGGCCTGTGATATAAGGTGCCAAGACATCTGTGCCTATAGGCTCCTGTGAGTTAAATCCGGGCTTGCCACCTATGACAGGTCTCCAAAATCAAAGTCACTTTTATGTACCATCATGCACAGAAAGCATATTGATCAAGATATTTAGCCCTATAGGGATGCACGTTATACTGTAAATGTAGACGATACAACCAACAATACATGCAACCAACAAACTTTTTAAAAACCAGAGGGAGAAAAGGTTTGCTTTTAAGATATATTTATTTTTATGAAATTGTAGGATATCTAGTGGAAGAAATGTCCACCGGGGAAAATTACCCTTATGCACCACTCCAAAGTGTTATCAGGCAGAGCCCCCCTTTATTTCCTCATGAAATTTCCACAGATATTTGGGAGTAGTACCATGGAAGTAATATCAAACAGACAAGGGAAGCGTTCCCATTTCCGAATATATCAAAGTGTAATGTAGGAGAAATATCTGCTAGGAGTATATTATTAGATTTTTCAAAATATGTATGAACAAACAAAAAAAGAAAAAGTTAGACGTATGATAATTCACAATAAATCAATGATGTAAAATTCACATATTACTTTATCTCAGTATACAGTCAGTGATAAGAATCAGACGAGGGAATATATATACGCATAAACTCATACTGTAGTAATAAAAATCACCCATGATTTTACAACTTCCCAGAGCTCTAGATCTCATTTGAAATTTAATCAAATTATTTTTTTTCTGCTAAGTACCAACAGAGTTTGTACCCGGAATTGTTTTTGGCACATACATGGTCAGTGATGGTACAGTGACTGGACATGCAGTAGTATACATACAGTGGCATATACTGTAGAGTAAGCATAACATATACACATATGATATGATATACATAGAGTAGGCATATACATATAGAACGCAGTGAGATGGACCAGAGGGGACAAAACAAAATGCAGGAGTCTAAAATGCACTATATTCCTCATAGTCTGTGCATCTTCATGTTACATGATTTAGTTTGGTGTCATTGTTGAAGGAAGGGTTTCAGAAAGAAGTCAGTGATAAGGCCATCTGGATGTAAAGTGCAAAGTTTATACATCCACAGGGCCATATGCAATTCACTTTTTCACCTGAGTTTTCTCCTAGGAGAAAAAATGTAATCTTTGATTTAAGATATGTTTTTAGCATTTTGTAATGGAAAAAGTATCAATAAGTAGGTATAAATTACTATCAAAATTATTGTAAGTATTTTTTATGCTTGCTGGTAGTTTAAAAGACATTTTATTGACAAGTTTTAAAATATCATCTAGGAGAAAACTCAGATGAAAAAGTGAATTGCATATGGGCCACAGTCTCTTTTTATAGCAAAACTCTATCTGATATACCCTGCTTAAAACTACAGTCCAGTCTGTACATAGTAAGGCATAACAACTGAAAATCCTCCATGAAACTGCTGATACCGGGGGTGTACACAGTTCTCTTGGGGGTAAACAAGGTTTATCTCCACACCAAAATGACAAGAAATGGCCCTGAACAGCAAGAATTTTGATGGTAGTTCAAAATGAACTTAAAAGTCTTCTGTTTGAAAGCATGGTAAAATATAGCCTTTTTAAGACAGTCATGCCATTGTCTTCATGTTATCATTTCTGACTTACAGTCGTGGCTGAAATTGTTGGTACCCCAAAAATGTTAAGTATTTCTTACAGAAAAGTATTGCAATAGCATGTTTTGCTATACACAGTTATTCCCATTGGCCTCAATTCACAGAGCTTTATCAAACAATTTATCAAACGTTTGATAATTTTCCTCATGGGTAAAATCTAATTTTGAATTCACTAAGGTGTTATAGATTTATTGATCATTTCATCGATAAAACATTTGATAAATCTATAACACCTTAGTGAATTCAAAATTATATTTTACCCATGAGGAAAATTATCAAACGTTTGATAAAGTGTTTGATAAAGCTCCGTGAATTGAGGCCTTTTTTTGTGTGTATTGGAACAAAACAAAAAAAGGGAGGAAAAAGTCACACAAAACTCCAAAAATTGACTGGACAAAATTATTGACACTCTTAAAGGACACATCCAAGCACTTTAAAAAAAATACACTTACCTGGGGCTTCCTCCAGCCCCTGCCAGCCGCCCTGTGCCCTCGGCGCAGCTCCGCTCCCTGCTGGTGGCCCGGGGTCCCCTCCAGGAGTGGCTCTCAGAGTTGCACTGCCATCATCCGGACTGTACTGCGCAGGCGCAGTACTTCTGTGCCTGCGGCGTACAGTCCCGATGACGTGAGCGTGACCAGTGAGCCGCATGCTGGAGTGCAGAAGAAGCTAACTCTGATGCCGACCTGAAGAGGTCGGCTTCTTCACCGGAGGGAACCGGGAGCCACTAGAGCTGCGGCGAGGGCACAGGACAGATGCAGGGGGCTGGAGGAAGCATCAGGTAAGTGGATTTTTTGTATTTTCTAAAGTGCTCGGACCTTCACTGTAGGCACCGGCGTACCTACCGGGGATGCGACCCCCTCAGCCGCAGGGGGGCCCGGGGCTGCTCTGGGGCCCGCTCACTGTGCGCGGGGGGAGCGCTGCTCTGGACCCCCCAGCAAGGTGCTCAACTGGCCGCAGCGTCTGATAGACACTGCGCCAGTTCATTCCCCGCAGCCCCGCTCCAGCAGCCTGCATAGTCTCCGGCAGGCAGAGCAGGGCTACGGCAAGATGGCCGCCGAAGCCCTGTACTGGAGACTATTTGTGTCTCCAGTACAGGGCTTCGGCAGCCATCTTGCCGTAGCCCTGCACAGTGCCTGTCAGCGCGGGAGATGTGCTGCAGTGCACAGGAGGATCGTCGGGGAGCTGAGAGGCCTGGAGAGACTCCTGACAGGTAAGGAATGTTTTTTTACAGGGGCATTTTTTTTCTGGTGTCTGCTGCCCACATTACGATATTCTGGTGACTGACTGCTGCCCACATTAGGATTTTCTGGTGTCTGCTGCCCACATTAGGATTTTCTGGTGACTGCTGCCCACATTACGATTTTCTGGTGTCTGCTGCCCACATTACGATTTTCTGGTGACTGCTGCCCACATTACGATTTTCTGGTGACTGCTGCCCACATTGCGATTTTCTGGTGAACTCTGCCCACATTACGATTTTCTGGCCCACATTACGATTTTCTGGTGAACACTGCCCACGTTACGATTGTCTGGTGAATGCTGTCCACGTTACGATTTTCTGGTGAACTCTGTCCACATTACGATTTTCTGGCCCACATTACGATATTCTGGTGAACGCAGTGCCCACATTACGATTGTCTGGTGAATGCTGTCCACGTTACAATTTTCTGGTGACTGGTGTCCACGTTACAATTTTCTGGTGACTGCTGCCCACGTTACAATTTTCTGGTGACTGCTGCCCACGTTACAATTTTCTGGTAACTGCTGCCCACATTACGATTTTCTGGTGAACTCTGCCCACATTATGATTTTCTGGCCCACATTACGATTTTCTGGTGAACTCTGCCCACATTACGATTGTCTGGTAAAATGCTGCCCACTTTACAATTAATTTACAGTGAAACGCTGCCCCATTACAATTATTTGGCACCTATGGGGGGGGGGGGAGGCCCATCCAAATATTCGCAGGGGGGCCCAGTTATTTCTAGTTACGCCCCTGACTGTAGGTACTGTGTTCATTTCTTTGTAGGCCTCATTCCATTTTCGGTAAACAATAGAATGATGTGCTTTACCAAAAAAAGCTCTATCTTGGTCTCATCTGTCCACAAGACATTTTCCCAGAAGGATTTTGGCAAATTGTAGTCTTCCTTTTTTATGTCTCTGCATCAGCAGTGATGTCCTCCTGGGTCTCCGGCCATAGAGTTTAATTTCATTTAAATGTCGATGGATAGTTAGTGCTGACACTGATGCTCCCTGAGCCTGAAGGACAGCTTGAATTTCTTTGGAACTTATTTGGGGCTGCTTATCCCCCATCAGGACTATCCTGCGTTGCAACCTTTCATCAATTTTTCTCTTCCGCAAATTTCTTGATAATGTTGCAAACTGTGGACAAAGGCAAATCTAGATCTCTGGAGATGGACTTGTAACCTTAAGATTGTTGATATTTTTCCACAATTTTGGTTCTCAAGTCCTCAGACAGTTCTCTTCTCTTTTTGTTGCCCATGCTTAGTGTGGCACACACAGACACAATGCAAAGACAAAGGGCCCATTTCCACTAGCGTGGAAACCAGGCCGAATTTGCAGAGTTTTCCTGGCAAATCGCACAGGAAAACTCTGCCATAAGAAATAATGGCGCTGCCGGCCAAATCGCTTGCCGTTCCCATGCAGGAGGCAGTGATACCCTTAGCCGTGCATGGCACGGCTTCAGGGATTCATCTCCAGGTCGGCCTGACCTCATCACCGCGGACCGAGAGGCAGAGGCTGCGAATGGCTGCGAGCAGAGCTGCGGCGAGGGATGTGCTGGGAGCTTGGGGCTGGAGGAAGCCCAGGGTAAGTAGCCCATATTTTCATTACATTTGCCTGACAACTCCTTTAAAGGAGCATCACATGCTTGAAACAATCTTATTTATCCACAATTTTGAAAGGGTGCCAATAATTTTGTCCAGCCCATTTTGGAGTTTTGTGTGACATTATTATGTCCAATTTGCTTTTTTTCCTCCCTTTTTTGTTTTGTTCCAATACACGCAAAGGGAATAAACATGTGTATGGCAAAACATGTTACTGCAATACTTTTCTGTTAAAAATACTTGATTTTCTGGAAAAAAAATCGTGGGTGCCAAAAATTTTGGCCATGACTGTAGATCTGAAACACAGACCTAGACATAGGCCAGGTTTACAGTGGTGCATTCTGGTGCAGCATAACGGCCGCTTTGTAATGAGGCTTGCTGTAGTACAATGTACCAACTATGCAACATTCCCAGCTGGGCTGCGGAGTAATGGCATGCGGCATAATAACGAACTGCATGCACATATTAACAATCACAGTGCAGCATACTTTTAATTGACTGTATGCTTCATTGTATGCAATGTAACGCGCGGATAGCGTGCAGTGCTGCTTACCCATTCCGTTTCTGCTGTTAAGAGGAAATGCAATGCAATGCCCACATTGAGGAAGAGGCGGACTGGATTCAAAGTGGTGCGTAATGGGAATCGATGTGAACTAATGTGATTCATTTTTTGTCATCCCACCAAATATTACAAGGAGAAGCAGTAAAGCGACTGAGTCACAGACAGCAGTAAAAACCAAAAGAGATTTTAGGCAGGATATCGAAAACCTGAAACAAAAAAGTTCTCACTTGACTTTTGTTGGAATGTTTTGTTAGCTACAAAAGTCTATTATGTGTATATCTATGCATTACCAGCTATAACCACAGCGTGACAATGTATTTTAACTACGTTAAGACCACCTCACGCCAATGGGCGTGACCGCGGCGGCAGCCCCAGGACCGCCTAACGCCAATTGGTGTCAAGTCCTGGGGCTGCACTTTGCAGGAGATCGCGCGCAGGCTGTGCGTGCTTCTCCTGCTCCGCTCTACCTTCAGTCTCCGAGCGGCAATCGCCGCTCGGGAGACTGTTAGACGGCGTAATCGCCATCTATTTACATGTACAGCGCTGCGATCGACAGCAGCGCTGTACTGGTGACAGCCGTGTGACATGGCTGTCCCCTCCTGAGGCTGGGCAGTGATCGGCTGTCATAGGCTGAAGCCACCCTGATTGGCTGGCGGGGGGGAGGGAGGGAGCAGGGTGAAATAAATAGCAAAAAGCAAAATGTATTTAAAAAAAAAATATTTATATATAAAAAAAAATAAACAACTGTGGAGCGATCAGACCCCACCAACCGAGAGCTCTGTTGGTGGGGGGGGGGAAATCACTCGTGTGCTGAGTTGTGTGGCCCTGCAGCTTGGCCTTAAAGCTGCAGTGGCCATTTTAGCAATAATTAGCCTGGTCTTTAGGGGGGTTTACCACTGTGGTCATCAAGTGGTTAATAACATCCTGTGTCTGTAATGTGATCCATGAATAAACTTATTTGTTCTTCTTGGTGATGTGCTAGCCAAGAGCCATTAGCCATAAGTTCTGCTGATTAATATCAGTTTCCCCTGTATTCTACATTCATTGCTGTGCACTAAGAATCTAGATTATAATAGCATTTCTAACAAATTATGGAGTTTAGAAATACAGAAGCTTCCAAAAGATTTTGAGAACAAAAGAAGATCCTTGCACAGTGAGTACAGCACAGCTGTTAGGCTTACTGGAGCTGGACCTGTTGATCTCCATTGGTCTGAGGATAATACCCGGAAGACAGAGAGGAAACAATTCCCAACCTCTTACATAACCCTTTTCAGAATTTCGAAATAAATTAGACTCCTCTACCAGACACTACAGTATATCAGAGGGTAGACCATGCAATCTACCAATTTCTCTCAGAAACACCTCTGCAGTCTTAGCTGCAGATGGGATTTCCTTTAAAGGAACAAAGTACACCATTTTTGTGTATCGGTTCAATATCATAAGAATAGTGGTGAACCCTGCAGAAGGAGGTAAATCGATGACAAAAGCCATTGCAATCGTATCCCAAGGTCCGGTTGGGGTGGGCAATGGATTAAGTAACCCCCTGGGTTTGGTTCAAGGGGTTTTGGACTGCACAAAGGTTTCACAGGACAATACAAAGGGCTTGATTCACAAAAGCGTGCTAACAGTTAGCACGCTGGTGGAAAGCCCCTTTTCACGCCTAAACTCAGTTTAGGCGTGATAAGTTTAGGCATGATAAGTTAAGGCGTGATAAGTTTAGGCGTGATAAGTTTAGGCGTGATAACTATAGCACCAACTGTGTTAGCACCGCATATTTCTGTGCTAGTTCAATAGTTTTGGAAACCCCAAAATGTCCTGCCAGCTTATTACGGCATCAGAACACAACTGCAAAATATGAAAGCAAAACTCGGGAGGAATACCTTCAGTTTGGACTATACCAGGAATATTGCTTTGGGAACACACTGAGGATGCCTTTCTAAGTGAATCTAAAAGATCTGTCATAATAAGTAAAAAAAATAAAATGTAGGCTAACAGTATAGTACTGGGCTCTTTCACAGGAACTAAAATGCATAAATAAATAAATAATAAACATCCTCGAGAGGGCATCAGGTTTGCCATTCTTACTACCAGAATAATAGGTAAGCTGAAAATTAAATCAAGCAAAAAAAAAAAAAAAAAGTGTCTTGCGCTCTTGTCTAGGCTTCAACCTTTTAGCAGTTCTTAAATATTCTAGGTTCAGGTGATCAGTAAAAATTAGAACAGGGTGTGTGGCACCTTCCAGCAAGTATCGTCATTCTTCGAGGGCAGCTTTAATCGCTAACAATTCTTTATCTGCCACATTCCTAATTCCTTTCAGCAGGACTTAATTTTCTGGAGAAGAAAACTACAGGATAAAGAATGGCCTTAGAATGAAAATTTTGAAAGAGAACAGCACCCACGACTGATTCTGAAGCATCAACTTCCACAACAAAGGACTTGTTTGTATTGGCATGTCTCATAATGGGGGCAGAAGTGAACAGGTCCTTTAATTTCTGAAAGGCATCCTGGGCCTCTGATGTCCATAGGAAGGGTTGATGTTGTTTGGTAAGCTTTGTAATAGGAGCCACAATGAGGGACAGATATTTAATGAACTTCCTATAAAAATGTGTGAATCCTATAAATCTTTGAACAGATCTCTTGTTGATAGGAACAGGCCATTCTAGGATAGCTGATACTTTCTTTGGGTCGATCTGCAAATCCCTCTGAGATTTCAAAACCTAAAAATTGTATTTTGGAACATTCAAACTTGCACTTCTCTGCTTTTGTATAAAGTCCATGAGTATGAAGGCGAGATAAGACCTTTTTGACGTGAATACGGTGCTCGGCCAGAGAAGCTGAAAAAATTAAGATGTCTAAATAAATGATCATAAAGTCATTGATAAAGTCTCTGAACACATAATTGATAAAGTGTCGAAAAGTGGCAGGGGCATTGCACAATTCAAAAGGCATCACCAAGTATTCATAATGTCCAGAACAAGACCTGAACACAGTCTTCCACTCTTCTCCCTGTCTAATACGGATCAAATTATATGCACTATGGAGATCTAACTTGGAAAATACTTTGGCAGATTGGAGTATTTGAAAGAGATCAGGCATTAAAGGTAAAGGATATCTGTTTTTGATGGTGATTTGATTCAAAGCTCTGTAATCTATGCAGGGACAGAGAGAACCATCCCTTTCAATGAAGAATATGCCAGCTCCTGCAGGCTATAAGGAACCTGCCTGTCATGGAGAGTGTTACTGCTGAGACCCAGGCAGAATCCATCGCTTTCGGGTCTCGGCGCTTGTTCCCAGCTGATGATGCTGCTGCAGGAACGCAGGCTGCAAATCCTGATAGGCATAAGACGCTTTCCCAGTATGCCCTCTGCAGATGTAAACAATAGTCAGCTGACCACGGTCAGCTGACAGCACGGTGTCAGCTGACGTTACAGCTGACATCTAGGTAGGTTACCGCTGTGTGATTGGATGCATGGATTGTGGCCAGCCACTGATTGGATGAAAGTTGTATTTAAGCCTGCAGAGTGCTCCCAGTCATCGCCCATGATAAGCATAACTGTGGCTAGTTGCTGGGTGCGCACTCACATTGTTGAATTACTGGATCTTGACCTTGGCTTGTATTTGACCATTCTTGTCTGCTGTTTTTAACCCTTGCTTTGATTCCTGGATACTCTTGCCTGCTGCCTGGACCGACCTCTGCCTGTTACTGGATACCCTTGCCTGTCACCTGGACTGACCTCTGCTTGCTTACTGGACACTCTTGCCTGCCGCCTGGACCGACCTCTGCAGGTTAACTGGATACTCTTGCATGCTACCTGGACCGACCATTGCTTGTTAATGGACACTCTAGTTATACTTGAACTAATCCTTGCTTGTTGCTTAAATAACCTTGCATGTGAACCTTGCATGAACTCTCTCATATATTGCCTGTTCCTGATACATCTGTCATTACTGGCAATCAACACTGAGGGTCTCATTCTCCTGAATCAAGGTAATAGCCCTGTATGATACATATGACCTATTGAACGGTGTTACTTGCCTCAGTGGGTTTCTGGTTGGTTATTGTCATCTCTACTTCAGTCTGTATGCCTTGCACGTTAAGACCTGGGGGTAACCATAGTCAGGAGACAAATAATGTGTCCTGTTCACGCGGGGGATTGTCTATAGGTGAAGCCCATGGGCCGGGCTCAGAGCCGTGGCAATAGATGGGGGCATAGAGACTGATTGGGGACATAACCTGTCAGGCCTTACACAGGCGATGTGGATGGTTTAATAAAGGCTTTTTTAAAGTTCACCTCAATATATTGTTTTAGTGCCTTGGTTTCTGGTTCAGACAGGGTATATGTTCTACCAAACAAAATGGTTGCACCAGGCTGAAGATCAATAGGCCAATCGTAGATTTGATGTGGAGCTGAAGTAGATATGCACAGAAAGATCTGCAGTCCAGACCAGGTTGAGGTAAAAGGCTGATATGTTTATTCAAAAAATCCACAGACATGCAATAAAATCACAGGATCAACTCACGCGTATCGGGCCTACCATCTGCCCTTAATTGTAGTTCAACTACGATTAAGGGCAGATGGTAGGCCCGATACGCGTGAGTTAATCCTGTGCCTTTTACCTCAACCTGGTCTGGACTGTGGATCTTTCTGTGCATATCTATTTCGTTATGGCTTGGCTTGCCTGATCCTGCACCGACTGGTATGATGCCTGGGGGTCCTGAGCATATATGAACTTTCCTTGGAGCTGAAGTAGACAATACTGAGACGGTTCCAGATGAATCAAAGGAGTCCATCTTACCCATAGGTCTTACAGGACAGTTCTGACGGAAGTGTCCAGAGGCTGTACAGTACAAACAAAGGTTACAGTTACGTTGACATTGACATTCTTCTGGAGTTAGGGAAGGGCGAGTTAGCCCTATCTACATACGTTCAGGATCATCTGAGGAAGTGGACTTAGCTGAAACTTGAGGTAATGGAGGAAGAGTAGAGGTAAACGGAACTCCCATAGAGCAAAAGGTTGACGTCCTTTCTAGACGTCTTTCCCTCAGGCAACGATCAATTTGAATTGACAGTTAGATAAGTTCTTTTAAGGTAGCTGGTACACCCACTCTAGCAAATTCGTCTTTTAATTGTTCTGATATACCAAGCCGAAACTGGAACGTAAGGCAGCCTCATTCCATGAAGTTTCTCCGGACCAGTGACAGAATTCAGTAACACTGTCCTTAAAGAGAGTCTGAAGCGAGAATAAATCTCGCTTCAGACCTCATAGATAGCAGGGGCATGTGTGTCCCTGCTAAAACGCCGCTATCCCGCGGCTTAACGGGGGTCCCTGATCCCCCAAATCCCCTCCGTACAGCGGGGGAGCGCTTTTGCATTGGGGCAAAGCTAACCTCCGCAGCCCTGCCTCCCGCGCGTATATCAGACGCGTACCTCCGCCTCTCCCCCGCCCCTCTCAGTCTTCCTTCACTGAGAGGGGCGGGGGAGAGGCGGCGATGCGCGTCTGATAGACGCGCTGAGAGGCAGGGCTGCAGCCGTTGGCCCTGCCTCCAGGAAGAGCAAAATTTATGACCAAGTTGGTCATTGATTTTGCTGGGGGGAGGGGGGTTTGGGGGTGAAGGGACCCCCATTTAGCCGCGGGATAGCGGTGTTTTAGCAGGGGCACACACGCCCCTGCTAACTATGAGCTCTGAAGCGAGATTTATTCTCGCTTCAGAGTCTCTTTAACTGGTCTTTTTCCCTGCTGAAGATTCTGAAGGGCAGATTCGGCAGAAGTGTTACGAAGTCAGGCCTGGCAGATCTCTCATCTTTCTTAAGCCTCTATACCCTAATCTAATACCACACTTTTTACCTATACACCATGCCACCGTGTGAACAGGAGACCAGTACGCCTACCCAACTACGGTTACCCCGCAGGACTTCAGCGTGCAAAGTATAGAGACTGAGGCCAAGAAGAAAAGAGTACTACCAGAGTTCACCAGGCAAAACAAGGAGGCTGGGTAATATCAGACTGTAGTAGTGCAGGGTGCGCTAGTGGAGGAGACTACACAGACCACAGCAGGAGCTATGAAAATAAAGCAAGGTAGTGAAGCAAGCTACCTAGCTGTGAACTCTACAGAAACTATGATGATACAGCAGGGTAGTGAGCAGGCAACTGTCAGCTCTACAGGAGCTGTAGACTAGAGAGCAAGATTGCTCAGAGCGACCGCCACAATAAATGAGACACCATGGTTGCTCAGTGCGACCGCAGCACTGAGCATCTGATGTCCACCACACCGAATAGACAAGGATAGACAGACAGGAAGGAATGTTTGCTAATCGAATCGCTGCCCCAACGATAGCAAACATCCACACAAGCACAAGCAAGACAGAACAGGAAGGAACATAACTAATAGCAACCACAGCTATAGACACGTCCACAGGATCAGAACTAGTAGGATCGCTAGCTAATCACTACACAGTGAAAGTTATGTCCGGACTAAAAGCTCTGGAAGGACTTTGCTGTTTGCCCACGGGTACAGCAACCGTCCACAAGGGAGCAAGACAAAGCAATACAAGGCAAGGCAATACACGATTAAAACATGGGACCCAGCAGACAGCTGCAGAGAGCTCAATGCTATGACAGGGCACGGTATCAGAACAGGGAGGAGGCTTTTCTATAAATATAACCCAATTAGAGCAGGCATGCAAATTCCAACACAGCTGAATGGTAATCACTTAATCCTGTGTTAGTCTGATTGACGGCTGCAGGCTGATTACAGATGGATAGAACTCTCATTACACGTGCATGCAACATTATGTAGCAACATGCAAGTCATGAATGCAGTGCTGCCTGACTGCAATTCAGCTGCAGAAAGCCAAAGGTAAATACATGACAACGTCCTGAGCTGCTCTGAACTGCAGAGTGATTGCAGTTGGCAATGACATTCTGTGTGAATACAGTCAAAACCATGCAACTGAATGCATGCAGAGAAATCAGAACTGCCTGGCTGCAGTTCCACTGCAACGAAAAGGACATGCTACAAGAGGGATTGTAATAAGAAGCCGGGATCATCGTACAGTTCTGCAAGGGCTTCGAAAAACGAGGCAGGGGCACGGAGAGAGGGGTGTTGCTGCTTCACCAAAATGGAGAGAAAAGCCTGGGGTTCCCCTTGAAGCAAGAATACGATGGTTCCTACTTGCACATTGATGCCAGCATCAGGGGCATAGCAATAGGGGTTGCAGAGGTCACGGTCAAAACAGGAATCAAACAAAATGCAAATCAGGCTAACGCTTGATCAACAGAAGCTACTTGAACAGACAGCACTGGACCATATGCTGAATTGCCTTTTATAAGGCAGTCCAGTAGATTTGGCACCAGACTTCAAATGAGCATGCGAGTGTGCGTACACATGCGCATGCACGCGTACCTGCGTGCATTCCATGCCGCGCACGCCTACAAACCAGGAAATTTTGGCGGGGAGTGACGTAACTAGCCATGTGGCATGATGCGTTCAACAGAGGGTACAAGATTGAGGCTGTTCTCGCACGCTCTCTTTTAAGAACATGCACGCATGAGGAGAACGCTGCAGACCCGGGTGAACCTGACAACAGCAAAAGGCAGAGGCAAAGTGAATCTTCCAGAAGTCACAGCAAGTAAATGCAGCAAGTAAATGCAAAGTGCAGCAAGTGCAAGACAGCAACAGGTATACAGAGAGAAAGGGAAACCAGCAGAAATGGCTCCAAGCAGCCGTACAGCAAGTCTGAAAAATCAGAATAACCAGACCTAGAAATCCAAGATTAAGGGCTTGATTCACAAAGCGGTGCTAACCTACTTAGCACGTCTAAAGTCTTTAGACGCGCTAACCAGGGTGCTAAGTAGGTTAGCACCGGATTTTTCAATCAGATCGCGCGCTAACTTTGCGCGCACAAAGTTTTACGCGCACAAAGTTGTACGTGCGGTAAGTCCCATAGGCTTTAATGGGCACTTCGCGCGGAGCGCCCTGTGCTCTGTGCAGTACGCGCGTAAAGTTTTACGCGCATAAAGTTTTGCACGCGTAAAGTTTTATGCGCGAAAAGCTTGTTTAGACGTGCCAAGGGGGTTTTCACAGGCGTGCTAACAGTTAGCACCGCTTTGTGAATCAAGCCCTAAATCTCTTCTAGTACATGAAGGTATGTAGCAGTGGCGTAACTAAGGGGCTATGGGCCCCGATGCAAGTTTTACAATGGGGACCCCCAAGCACTCTATACATAACAATTGATATGGCGCACCAAAACCTGCCAATGACAATTGCAGTGTCTGAGGTGCAAGAAGGGGATGGGAAACAGTTTGTTATGATTACCACTATTCAAAGTATCTATAGAAGTGATTATTACCAGCACAGGACCAATAGAGAGCTAATACTGTAGTTGGGGGAGAGCCCTTCGGGGCCCCGCTGGCCTAAGGGCCCCGATGCAGTCGCAACCTCTGCAACCCCTATTGCTACTCCCCTGGTATGTGGGGATGTGTGAGTGAAGTTAAACCTGAGCAACCCACAGATGATGATCAGGTTGTGCATGTGTGCCAGTGTAAAACTTTGAAAGAAATGTGGGAGACTCTGCAGAAGGTGCATGAGAGAGCAAATTTGAGCAATAAACTCTAACCAGACCAAACAGATGAAAGATCACAATATGCAGGATAATATAAGACAAACTGTGAATGACTGAGAGGAATTGGTGAGGATGTAAAAGACTTCCATATTGCATCATTATTACTGAGTGGCCTTCCAGAAAGTTATGAAAGTCTTGCGACAGCGCTCGATGCACGTCCAGATGGTGATCTTACACCTGAGTATGTCAAAGGAAAGTTGGTTGATCAATACAGCCATAAAGCAGTGCAGACAAATAGAGAAACCATAACCAAGAATTGAACTTCATCCCAATCAGTAGCTGATACCCCCTTTTACCATGAGAAATCTATTCCTTTTCTCAAACGGATCATCAGGGGGCTCTGTATGGCTGATATTGTGTTGAAACCCCTCCCACAATGTGATGTCAGGACCATGGTGCTGACATCACACTGTGGGTGCCTTGTTGCATTGTGGAAAATAACAGCCATTTCTAACTGCCAAAAAAAACAAGCAGCATCTCCTTCCAGTGATATCACCTGTCAGCAGTAAAAATGTCACCAAGTGATAAACGTCTGAATGTAAATCAGGGAGAGAAAAGATTGCACAATGAGCAAACACTGACTAAATCATTCATACATAATTATAGTAAAAATGAAGCACTTTTTTATTACATTATTTCCACTTAAGTTCCTCTTTAAAACTAAGCAAAGCTAGTTGTATTCAGCCCAACACTTTTGTTTGCACGTTCCAAAAGAAAAATACACACCGTGGGATGCGTGTGCTGAAGGAGGAGTTCTTTACAATTGTACGCCATAGTGCCCCTTTAAAGGGACTCCGAGCTGTGCAGAAACTATGGAAAGATACATATAATTTGAAAGCTCTCTTTCTCCTCTTTCCAATGATATATAAACCGCCGCCCTACGCCTTTTAGTTTTCGCAATTTTCGCGATTGAAATTGCCGCAGCCGCGATTTCAATCGCGAAAATAGAGAAAACTAAAAGGCGTAGGGCGACGATTTAGGTGTCCGCCAGAAAGAGGAGAAAGAGAGCTTTAAAATGATATCCATCTTTCCATAGTTACTTGTATTACACAGGGCCACTTTTTCCTAAAGTCAGCAGCTTCATTCTGCTGAATGGAGCTGCTGACACTGGGGAAAGTGTCGTCCTGTGTAATACAAGTAACTATGGAAAGATGGATATCATTTTAAAGCTCTCTTTCTCCTCTTTCTGGCGACACCTAAATCGTGAAAATTGCGAAAACTAAAAGGCGTAGGGCGGCGGTTTATATATAATTGGAAAGAGGAGAAAGAGAGCTTTTAAATGATATGCATCTTTCCATAGTTTCTGCACTGCTCGGAATCCCTTTAAGAATTAGCCAAGTTCTTGGGAACGAATCAAGTAAAAACAGTGCAGGAGATTTCCGCACAGCTGACGCCGCCATAGGCCATAATGGGAATTACAACTAGAGCAGCACTCAGACAGTAAATTACTATAAAAACACTGTAATTCGGCCACCAGCAATCGCTGGCAACTGAATTATGTCTTTCTCCACTGTCCATGGTGACCTGGAGGGGGGATGGTAATTAACGCAGCCGTGAACTTATGCAGGAGCAGGGTGAGACATTTTTCAGCTTTACCCGGCACCCAAATTTTTCAGCAGCTTAATAATATGTACGCATTGGGAAGAGATGCAACAACTTCCCACTTTTGAGAAACCAAGTGGGTTTAGTGTTTTGTTACACTATGGTAGTGCGATAGTCCAGCGTTTGTTGGGCGATTGCATAGAAACGGGCTAGGCAAGTTGTGTTGTGTGTTATAGCTGTGGTACAACTGAAAAAATAATAATATTGAACTTCTGGTCCACTTCTGGGAATCACAGGGTAATGCACAGCAGCCTTTGCTTTACTTCTGTGATGCTCGGAGCACTTGCATTGCATCACACCACAGGTACTGTGGCATGTCTCAGACATTAAGGCGGGGGGAGAGTACCACGACATAACGTGACACAGTAATTAGGAAAGGGGCCTAAAACAGCAGATGAAGAAATGCCATCACTTGATGTACAGTTTGAAAATGTTTTAGTTTTCTGCTGAACCAAAATTCAAAAATAGACTTGATTCTACAAGCAGTTCAACATGACAAAAGGTGCAAGCTCACCTGTAGAAACTGATTGTCCAACATTGGAAGGTCAAGAAGATTTACTACTATGTTTTAGTAACATCCTGTGTCTGTAATGTGAGCCATTAATAAACTTGTTTGCACTTCTTGGTGATGTGCTAGCCAAGAGCCATTAGTCTGATGGTGCGGACTACTTTATTTTTCTTCTGCATTCTACATTTTTGCGCACTGAAAAGCTAAATTATAATAGCTTTTGTAACAACTTTCACTTTCTGTAAAGAAGGGAAACCGTAACAGATGCTGTCTGTATGGATGGTACACAAAAAAGAAGCACAGATATAGCTGAATGCTCCAGTGTATATGACACAAATGTACAGTGGCTTGCAAAAGTATTCGGCTCCCTTGAAGTTTTCCACATTTTGTCACATTACTGCCACAAACATGAATCAATTTTATTAGAATTCCATGTGAAAGACCAATACAAAGTGGTGTAAACGTGAGAAGTGGAACGAAAATCATACATCATTCCAAACATTTTTTAAAAATCAATAACTGCAAAGTTGGGTGTGCATAATTATTCAGCCCCCTGAGTCAATATGTTGTAGAACCACCTTTTGCTGCAATTACAGCTTACAGTCTTTTAGGGTATGTCTCTACCAGCTTTGTACATCTAGAGACTGAAATCCTTGCCCATTCTTCTTTGCAAAACAGCTCCAGCTCTGTCAGATTAGATAGACCGCGTATGTGAACAGCAGTTTTCAGATCTTGCCACAGATTCTCATTTGGATTTAGATCTGGACTTTGACTGGGCCATTCTAACACATGGATATGTTTTGTTTTAAACCATTCCATTGTTGCCCTGGCTTTATGGTTTGGGTCATTGTCCTGCTGGAAGGTGAACCTCCGCCCCGTCTCAAGTCTTTTGCAGACTCCAAGAGGTTTTCTTCCAAGATTGCCTTGTATTTGGCTCCATCAATCTTCCCATCAACTCTAACCAGCTTCCCTGTCCCTGCTAAAGAGAAGCACCCCCAGAGCATAATGCTGCCACCACCATATTTGACAGTGGGGATGGTGTGTTCAGAGTGATGTGCAGTGTTAGTTTTCGGTCACACATAGCGTTTTGCATTTTGGCCAAAAAGTTCCATTTTGGTCTCATCTGACCAGAGCACCTTCTTCCACATGTTTGCTGTGTCCCCCACATGGCTTGTGGCAAACTGCAAACTGGACTTCTTATGCTTTTCTGTTAACAATGGCTTTCTTCTTGCCACTCTTCCATAAAGGCAAACTTTGTGCAGTGCACCACTAATAGTTGTCCTATGGACAGATTCCCCCACCTGAGCTGTAGATCTCTGCAGCTCGTCCAGAGTCAACATGGGCCTCTTGACTGCATTTCTGATCAGCGCTCTCCTTGTTCGGCCTGTGAGTTTAGGTGGACGGCCTTGTCTTGGTAGGTTTACAGTTGTGCCATACTCCTTCCATTTCTGATTGATCGCTTGAACAATGCTCCATGGGATGTTCAAGGCTTTGGAAATCTTTTTGTAGCATAAGGCTGCTTTAAATTTCTCAATAACTTTATCCCTGACCTGTCTGGTGGGGTTTTTTTTGGACTTCATGGTGTTGTTGCTCCCAGTATTCTCTTACACAACTTCTGAGGCTGTCACAGAGCAGCTGTATTTGTACTGACATTAGATTACACACAGGTGCACTCTATTTAGTCATTAGCACTCATCAGGCAATGTCTATGGGCAACTGACTGCACTCAGAACAAAGGGGGCTGAATAATTACGCACACCCCACTTTGCAGTTACTTTAAAAAAATGTTTGGAATCATGTATGATTTTCGTTCCACTTCTCACGTGTACACCACTTTGTATTGGTCTTTCAGGGTGGAATTCCAATAAAATTGATTCATGATTGTGGCAGTAATGTGACAAAATGTGGAAAACTTCAAGGGGGCCGAATACTTTTGCAAGCCACTGTATTGGTGATGTGCTAAGGTTCATATATAAGAACACTTCTGTGTTTTGCCCAATTCATAAATGGGGTCAGGTCCATCTCACAAGGGTCATAAAACAAGTTTGACCATCATGATGTTCACGCCCATAACAAGTGTAGGCACAAAAACAGAGGTCTGAAGTATAGTCCCCTGTATAGGAGGAATAGAAGGTTAGTTGGAGCCCCAAAGCTCTGGGCCCCTGCAATTGCAAAAGCTTCTCCCCTCTAGTAACGCCACTGTGTTTAGAGGACCAATGATAAGAGATTATGAAAACTGCTTTGTTAATCTTGATCCAAAAATGCTGCTTCTCTGGCTCTGTACTGATCCTCTGTGCCTTATACTTTCCATGTCACTAACCTAGAATAAGTACTGTATGAAGAACATTTGTTCTGTTTTGTCAATGCTGACCTTTGCCTATATTGTCTGTTTGCTTGTTGCATGTATGGGCCTGAATCTGCTAAAACCAGGAGATCAACGCAATCAAATCAGCTTATATAATCTTTCAGTAAAGGTCCACTTTAAAAGGATGTTCCCGTTAATTGCAGAAAATTGGAGATTGTTTCAAGAAATGTGCTGCGATACTTGTCCTTGGATAAAGGAATCCTTGAATGGAAGAGAGGCAGAGGAGTACAGTAAACAGTGTGACTCACTTGTAATAAGTGCTGTTTGTCAGTACACTGTGTTTAGCTTACAAAATCTAAACTTGCGTGGAACATGAAACAAGATGCTAATGCAAGATACATGCAATTAACAATAAATTCTCCTTTAGTTAAAGAGGAACTGTAACATAAAAATATCCTACATACACTAACCGAAGGTAAGTACCAGGGAAATAATACAACAAACACACTTGTCACTTGGACATGCCCTATAGGTACTAGGTCAAGTCTAATGCACTTGATATATATTAGGATTGAAATTTCAATAAAAGAGGAACACCATAAGCGTCCTGGTGTTTCATACAGTAACACTAGCTATATATCTATAGTAGCATTGTATTGTGGGGGTCCTGGCTGATCCCCCTCCACTGCAACAATGTATCAGTGGGGTGTAGCTATCCCACATCAATACTACTTAATGTCCTGTAAGGGTGGTCTGGACCTAAGTGTGATCGCAGGTGTGGTACTATAAACCACTTTAGCAAACACCTCACGGTCTAAGTCCTATACACACCCCATTAGGGGGGGCTAAAATACAATAGTGTTTAGAAAACGTGCATAGTGCTGTACATATGAACCTAATGAGATCACATTTCACCTAAAAACGGCTTCTTCAGAGGTGCTATACATATATTACATAAGTGCTATACAACATACACATCACCACCTAGATTAAAATAACAAAATGCCCCCCATAACTGGTAGCCCCAGTCAGAGCTGTCTGCGCCACGTTAGGCAGCCATATTTATACTTAGGAGGGAGGAAGAGGAGGTCACTGCCACAATGGGCCACGCCCACCCTTATCATATTATCCCCGCACTTAAAAAATGCCCTGAAGTGAGGCCTATATAGCGGGGAACAGGCTCCCCAAGTGTGCTTACTTGTAGAGATCACATCCCCCTGAATAGAAGTGTCAAAGGTTCCCCAGTTGTCCGCATTGTGGAAGGAACGCCGCATGCGTTCCACAGGTCTCTGAGGGGGCGGAGTTTGCGCCTCACTTGCGCACCATCCGCTCTCGTCTCCTGCATCTCGCGTGAGCGGGCACTGGGTAGGTCTCGCCCTAATCTCTGCGCCTCCCATTAGGCTGTGCGTAGGGGGGGAGGTACAAATGCACACCCCCATTCAGGCTAATCACGCCCCCGTAGTCAGGGAAACGCATACCGCGTTCCCATGGCACCCGCTTACGAATTCAGGCTGCGTATCATTGTCTATAGGGGACAGTGCGGGCAGCTATACATATGCCCCATCTCCGCAACTACTCAGCTTCAAAGCGGGCAGGTACGCCAGCCCATGGGTCACATCCTGTGAGCAGGAGAAGGAAGGGGGGAACAAAAAAAGGGGGGGGGGGTAATATACAATATGCACACTGTTAGGGGAACCACTAGATAAACATAATGGGCAGGAGTTCAGTGTAACCACCATTATCTATATAAGGACAAAAAGGCATGTATGCACTAGGGGCCATACATGTCGCACACCGGCTGTCCAGCATGTATATATAGAGGGAGGTGGATACATATATATTTTATATTTTACATATTTCAAAAACGATCCTCACGGTAGGTGCCATTTACAAAGATATGCGTAGGAATAAAAAAATAAAAAAATAAAAAAATATAATAGGAAGATGGACATGTGACAATGGGAGGGGAAGAGGAGATATGTGATTAGTACATCTCTCATAAAAAGCATGCAAGATTAAAATCCTCGTTCAATCCGTTGGGTGAGATGGTATCCAGGCGGAAAATCCACTGGGATTCGATTTGCGTCAGCTTTTGGTCGAAATTCCCTCCTCTAAAATCCCTCTTCCATATCTGTATCCCCCAAAATTGAATATCAAAGCGTTTAGTCAAATGGAATTCATTCATATGTCTGGCGATTGGTGTACTTCTCCTATGTTTAATATCGCCGACATGTTCCAGAACACGATCTTTCAACTGTCTAGTTGTTTTACCTACATACCAAAGGTTACAGGGACACTTTGCCCCATAGACTACCCCCTTACTTTCACAATTAATGAACGTCCGCACATTAAAAGTTCTGCCATTTTTTGGTACTGTGAACTGTTTCACAGTTGGCATATATGTGCACGCTTTGCACCGGCCGCATCGAAATGAACCTGCCGGTTTGGGTGGTAGCCAGGTCTCTCTTGGGGCCGTGTGTGGGGCATAGGTACTATGGACCAACATATCCCTTAGGTTGGATGATCGCCTATATGTAATCGCTGGGGTGTCAGGAAGATGTTTTGATAGATCTTTATCTTTTTGTAAAATTGGCCAGTAATGTCGTATGATCTCAAAGATTCTGTGTGAGTTATCAGTAAAGGTCCCGATAAGACGGGGTACCTTTAAATTACTGCTTTGATTAGTTTTGCGATTAGATTCGAGTTTCTTACTGTTGTCCCTGAGGGTTACGTCGCGTGGAGTTTCATAGGCACGTTTGTATGCTTGTTCGACGACATGATTGGGAAAGCCTCTTTGTTCAAAACGTTGTCGCAGGAGTGTACATTCCTTTTCAAATGATTGTGGTGTGGAACAATTCCTCCTGGCCCGGAGGAACTGTCCAATAGGGATGCTCCTCCGCAGTGAACTGGGATGGGAACTCTCCCATCGCAGTAATGAATTTGTCGATGTCGGTTTACGAAATATTTCTGTTTGTATCCTACATTGATCGATCGTGATCTTAAGATCTAAAAAATTAATCGTATTTTCATCAATTTCATAAGTGAAGTGCATGCCTATCTGGTTAGAGTTCAGAATCTCCACAAAATCTTTAAACACATCCTTAGGGCCATCCCATAATATTATCACATCGTCTATAAATCTCCCCCAATAAAGAATATGGGACGTGAAGAAACTAAGGTCCTCAGAGAACACACAGGAGTCTTCCCACCAGCCCAGGAACAGATTTGCATAAGAGGGGGCACAAGCCGTCCCCATAGCACTGCCCCTGAGCTGGTGGTAAAAGCGTCCTCCAAACAGGAACACATTATGTGTCAAAATAAATTCGAGAAGGTGGATGAGCAACCGGTTATGTGCTTCAAGATGTTGTCCCCGTGTTCTTAGAAAATATTGTACTGCTTCCAGCCCCAATTTATGTTCTATGTTGCTATACAGAGATTCAACATCGAGGCTTGCCAATAGAGTAGTAGGTGGAACCTCAGTGTCCTGTAACTTCGTTAGTAGATCTTTAGTATCCCTTAAATATGATGGCAGGGCCTCTACAAATGGTCTTAAGAAGCCATCTACATATTTACTAATTTCATCTGTAAGGTTACCACATCCTGACACTATCGGCCTACCCGGGGGCGGCAGTACTTCTTTATGTATCTTAGGTAGGGCATAAAAAACCGCCAGTCTCGGAAACTTAGTGGAATTTTCCAATCGTGTATAGTCAGTAGGGTCCAAACAACCCTCATTGACCGCATCCTTTAATATTTTACATAAATCTTCAGTATGTTGTTTAATTGGATTCTCACGGATGATAGTGTATTGGTTTTCATTCCTTAAGATCGTCAGGCACATTTGTTCATACATGTCTTTGTCCATAATGACTACATTGCCCCCCTTATCCGCAGGTTTAATTACGAGATTTTTATTGGCTTTAAGTATATTCAATGCACATCTTTCATCTTTATTGAGATTATCGTGTATGGGGGTTCTGATACTGTCACTTTCAAGTCTTTTTAGAGCTCTGGTCACCATGTCAACGAAAGTGTATATCTGAGGGTACTGAGATAAAGGTGGGCAATATTTACTCTTTGGCCTAGTACCACTTGGTGGTGCTAGAGGTGGAATACCGGTGTCATATTCAGTTAACAGTTCCTGTAGGGCCTCATATGCCTCTTTTTCTTGTCTATCTGTTACCCTATAGACAATGATACGCAGCCTGAATTCGTAAGCGGGTGCCATGGGAACGCGGTATGCGTTTCCCTGACTACGGGGGCGTGATTAGCCTGAATGGGGGTGTGCATTTGTACCTCCCCCCCTACGCACAGCCTAATGGGAGGCGCAGAGATTAGGGCGAGACCTACCCAGTGCCCGCTCACGCGAGATGCAGGAGACGAGAGCGGATGGTGCGCAAGTGAGGCGCAAACTCCGCCCCCTCAGAGACCTGTGGAACGCATGCGGCGTTCCTTCCACAATGCGGACAACTGGGGAACCTTTGACACTTCTATTCAGGGGGATGTGATCTCTACAAGTAAGCACACTTGGGGAGCCTGTTCCCCGCTATATAGGCCTCACTTCAGGGCATTTTTTAAGTGCGGGGATAATATGATAAGGGTGGGCGTGGCCCATTGTGGCAGTGACCTCCTCTTCCTCCCTCCTAAGTATAAATATGGCTGCCTAACGTGGCGCAGACAGCTCTGACTGGGGCTACCAGTTATGGGGGGCATTTTGTTATTTTAATCTAGGTGGTGATGTGTATGTTGTATAGCACTTATGTAATATATGTATAGCACCTCTGAAGAAGCCGTTTTTAGGTGAAATGTGATCTCATTAGGTTCATATGTACAGCACTATGCACGTTTTCTAAACACTATTGTATTTTAGCCCCCCCTAATGGGGTGTGTATAGGACTTAGACCGTGAGGTGTTTGCTAAAGTGGTTTATAGTACCACACCTGCGATCACACTTAGGTCCAGACCACCCTTACAGGACATTAAGTAGTATTGATGTGGGATAGCTACACCCCACTGATACATTGTTGCAGTGGAGGGGGATCAGCCAGGACCCCCACAATACAATGCTACTATAGATATATAGCTAGTGTTACTGTATGAAACACCAGGACGCTTATGGTGTTCCTCTTTTATTGAAATTTCAATCCTAATATATATCAAGTGCATTAGACTTGACCTAGTACCTATAGGGCATGTCCAAGTGACAAGTGTGTTTGTTGACATAAAAATATCCCCTGGGGGGTACTCACCTCGGGTGGGGGAAGCCTCCGGATCCTAATGAGGCTTCCCACGCCGTCCTCCATCCGTCAGGGGTCTCGCTGCAGCCCTCCGTGGAGTCCGGGCAGCGGTGACGTCATTATTTACCTTCCTGGCTCCTGCGCAGGCGCTCTGACGGCTTTCCATTCCGAACTACACGGAAATACCCGATCGCCGTCGGGTCCGCTCTACTGCGCAGGCGCAAGTCTCCTGCGCCTGCGCAGTAGAGCGGACCCGAATGAGATCGGGTATTTCCGTGTAGTTCGGAATGGAAAGCCGCCACAGCGCCCCCGCTGGAGCCAGCAAAGGTAAATATTGAAATGACAGTCGGCACAGTCGCCGGCTGTTCGGAGGGCTGCGGAGAGACCCCCGTGGGACAGAGGACGGCGTGGGAAGCCTCATTAGGATCCGGAGGCTTCCCCCACCCGAGGTGAGTACCCCCCAGGGGATGTTTTTAATGTTACAGAGTCTCTTTAAAGCTAACATAACATGTACTGAATACAGCTGCTACAATCAATCTAGTAGTTTAAAGGAAAAGTGGTGGGGATTTGGGAATAGGTAGGGTGTCATTGATGAGTGACTAGCTTGCTTCTTCTCAAGGAGCAGGGGTGCTCGGATACCTCTTTTTGATATCTGGGTTGTTCCAGATCCAGATAGTAAAAAATCTGGATAAATCCAGATATCTGTATTCGAACCCGAAATGGCTGTAAATTGACATCAGGAGGTTCCAGGCAGCAGTCGTGTAGCCCACATTGTGTCCAATACACAACTGGGACTTCACAGTTTTCAACACAGACATCTCAAAAAAATTAAACAGTTTTTTTTTCAACAAAATACAGCTATTTTAGTGGCTGGTGACAGTGGTAGCTGGTGACAGTTGTGACTGGCAGCAGAAGATTCCTTCTGTGTGGTGGGTAGAGATCTCGGTTGTAGAGCTGGTGGTGGCCTGCTCATCCACCATCAGCTCCATCACAGGCTCGGCGTCTTTCTCCTCCAATGTGCGCCGACGACCCTGCTGGAAAATGGCAGCTACATGCTGCTGCACCTCTGAAATGTGACTCCCCCTAACAGCTGGGCGTCCTCGGCCTGTGGCTAGCAGCAGAATGGACACTGACGCAGCAGAACTGCCGACGGTGGCGGCAATGCTGCTCCCTCTCCTCTTGCCCTTGCTTTTCATGCTACCTCTCCCCTGGCTGCCAGTGCCAGCAGACATAGTACAACTTTATATGTGTCCAAATGAAGTGGGGTACTTGTACTTTATACAAATCAGTAGTACTAGTAGATAGTAGCAGTAGTGGAACTTCAACTAATGGAGTGACAGCAGAGTAGCACACACTGACACACTAGCTGTTTGTCTATCTGTTACACTGTAACAGCATTGCAATTAAAGTAAGCTAACTCAATACAAATTAACTATATATAACTGGTAGTAGTAGACTAGTTGTAGTAGTACTAGTAGATAGACTAGCAGTAGTACAGTAACCAAATCCCTAATAACCTACGAGCTATACTGTAGCTAAGGCTGGCAGCAGGCCTAGCCTGGGCACACAGCAGGCCCTAACTTAGCCTAGCAGCTGCAGCACTGAGTCTGACTGTCACACTGACTAAAATCAAAATACAAGCTAGCTAACTAAAAAAACAAAATACTGGTGTAGTACAGGTGTTTAGGAGCAAAAACGCTAGGTGTAACTCAGTAATACAGCATTTGCTTAGCCAATAGCACTGGAGATGTCTCTCAGTGAGCAGTCACAAGCAAGGACGAGATTCTCATCATGGCGCCCACCTTTTATACTGGAGGGGCTGACCAGTGTACCCCTCTGTGATTGGTTGCTAGGGCCTAGGGCTTCAGCTGGGAGCCCTCTGATTGGCTCAATTATGTCATGGACGCCATCTTTGTAGTTATGCTATCCTGATCCGGGTACTCGAACTAGGTATCTGGACTGATTTCCAGATACCTAACAGGTATCTGAGTTAGCTCGGATAGTGCATTCCGGATTTATCCAGGAATCTGGAATCCGTATCCGGGTTCGGATACCAGAAAAAAGTTTGGCTATCTGGATAGTTCGGGAATCTAGATGAGTATCACTGTCAAGGAGTGCAACTTGTCTGGCTGTCGTAATCCTCTGCGGCAAATGTCCTCTAAGTCACTGACCTAGAAGACCTAGAACAGAATTCTGATCGTGTTTTGACTCTTCTATGGCTCCAGTATCTGCATGCTTATTACACTGTAGGTATGGGACTCATAAGCTACTGAACCAAAAGATCATCATGACATGACTGGCCTTTTTTTCTTAAAAGGGAGCAAAGATGTTCAAAAAAAGTAAAATGGCCACCTGCTAGTGACACCTTCCAGCTATAAAACTGAAATTATTATTATTATTATTATTATTAAGTATTTATATAGCACCGGCATATTATGCAGCACTGTACAGTGTGTGTGTGTATATATATATATATATATATATATATATATATATATATATATATATATAGTCGTCATTAACTGTCCCTCAAAGGAGCTCACAATCGAATCCCTACCATTGCCATATGTCTATAATATGTAGAGTAAGTACTGTAGTCTAGAGCCAATTTTAGGGGAGCCAATTAACTTATCCGTATGTTTTTGGAATGTGGGAGGAAACCGGAGTGCCCGGAGGAAACCCACACAGACACGGAGAGAACATACAAACTCTTTGCAGATAGTGCCCTGGCTGGGATTCAAACCAGGGACCCAGCGCTGCAAGGCGAGAGAGCTAACCACTACGCCACCGTGCTGCCTACCGTGAAGCAAGGGTGCTTGGGCGTGGATATTAAATTATTTTGCAAAAGCCCAGGCTTGGCTACTATATATCCTGGGTTTGGGTTATTGGTGCCAGGCTCTTCTATTATAAAGCTATTATAAAGACGAGAACCAGATATAATTTTTAGAGTATTTAACAGGCGCTAGGGCTTGGCTATATTATATAGCTGGTCTCCAGATAGAGCAATAGGGAGATGGGATTAGTTTTAGGACGGCTAGTATTAGGGGTAGATAAAGTTAACAGTCAGGGAGAGGAGGTTGGATTAGTCATTAAAGAGAATCTGTATTGTTAAAATCGCACAAAAGTAAACATACCAGTGCGTTAGGGGACATCTCCTATTACCCTCTGTCACAATTTCGCCGCTCCTCGCCGCATTAAAAGTGGTTAAAAACAGTTTTAAAAAGTTTGTTTATAAACAAACAAAATGGCCACCAAAACAGGAAGTAGGTTGATGTACAGCATGTCCACACATAGAAAATACATCCATACACAAGCAGGCTGTATACACCCTTTCTTTTGAATCTCAAGAGATCATTTGTGTGTTTCTTTCCCCCTGCAGCTATCTTCTACTGAAGTGTCAGGCTGTTTCTTCCTGCAGAGTGCAGACAGCTCTGCCTGTATGTAATTCCTCAGTATGTGAAAGCCCAGCCAGCTCAGAGGAGGATTTATCCAGCGTGTAAAAGATAAGAGAGAAGAGAGAAGCTGCCCTAATCTAAATAATACACAGGCAGTGTGCAGAGAGGGGCCTGGAGGGGGGAGATGCATTACAGAACCACAACACTGAAGAACTTGGCAGCCTTCCAGACACAGGCTGACAAGTCTGACAAGAGAGAGATAAGTTGATTTATTACAGAGATGGTGATAGTAGAACGTGCTGCAGTAAGCCAGAACACATTAGAATAGCTTTTGGAACTTGTAGGATGATAAAAAACAGGATGCAATTTTTGTTACGGAGTCTCTTTAAAGCGGTTTAAAACTCTGACAAAATTTTCATCAAAAATGTGTGTTCCTACTTTGTATAACCCATACAATTATCATTTTTGCTTTTGTGCACAAGTATTAATATTCGTTTAGATATTATAACTTCCCAAAGTTCAGTTAATTTACTTTGAAAGCTGCTGGTGCATTTTATTTATAACTGTTGTCATTCTGTTTTAAATGCTGCCGGCAGTTATTTCTGATCTGTTTTTCACTTCAGCACTCAGCTGAAGTCCTGAACAGCCAGAGAATGTTTACATAAATGTATCAAGTAAAGAATGTGTACACAAGATAAGATTATAAGCAGTTCGGATGCGGGTTCTCCCTGCAGAAGAAAGAGTCAGCCCTGTGATGTAACCCTTTGAATGCTGTTTTACTAAAAAAAAAAAAAAACATTGTGTTAGTATATTATATGCTGCAAATCTTTTAGAGGAAAGAAAAAAATCTGAGTTATATTCCGCTTTAAGGAAAGGGATTGTTTTGGCAGGGAGGGTTGGGTGTTTACATAGATGATTGCTTTAGAAGGGATCTTAGGGTTAAGGGTTTAGGTAGGTGTTTGCTTTGGGGTGCAGGTTAGGGTTAGGCCTGATAATGGGAAGGTTGCTCACTCTCCTCCCCAAGTGCCTCCCTCCCTCCTCCCCTATGCAGAGTCCCCAGCAGAGCGTTCATGAGAGGTGAGGTCATTATGTGTTTCTGTATACATGCTTAAAGTGTTTGATGTGATTATGCAATGAGAAGGAAATCATCCAGTTAGTCATATATTTGCAACCTTTGTTTCCTCAGATGAGCTGTTATGATGAGAAGAACTTTTGAAAATGTTTTTTAATGCTTGGTAGAGAGTCCAAAGAGCAGACAAATGATTTGATAGCACTAAATTTAATGAGAAATGCAGAAGATGTTGGAAGTCCTACCGTGCAGTATAGAGGAATAAGGAGGGAAAAAATGAGAGCCCAATACAGTGTAGTAAAATACTGTTAATGAGTAGCATTTGATAAAGATCTGAAAGGAGTAATACTCACACGCATGGGTTACCACAAGGCAACCACTGTATAGGCAGGTGGAGAGACTAGACCTGACCCCATTTATGATAAGAAGTCACTCTCTGTAGTGTAGAAAAAGAGGCGTCCCCGTCCACCAAGGGTAGACAGCAATAGGTTCTAAAATCAGAGAAATAGAGGCATCAATATGGCATAAAATACACTAAAAATGGTTAAGTTTTAAAAACAACTTTTATTTTCATATTTGAAAAAGAGCACTCCAATTCCAATGCGTTTTGTGGAAGAAACCGTTTCTTCAGGCAATTAAAACTACTCATTCTAGTAAAATGTTGTAGATTTTTATTTGCACTACAAGAAAGTTATTTGACTCGAGTGATAGCTGAACCAAACTGAACATAAACAAGTTCATGGAGGATGAAATGAAAATAAAATAATAACAAAGAATTTAAAAATGTAAGTGTTGGCCTACCTCCAATCACCTGTCACTACCAACAGTTCACCCAACAAGCTGCACTCAGACAAAGGCGTCAATTCACCAGAGGTTACCAACCTATTTATCTCTTGGGAGATAATTTACCTCCTGTGATATCTCCAAATAGCAATTCTCCAGAAGTATAGGCAGGGCCGGCCCTAGACTTTTTGCTGCCTGAGGCAAATTTTGAAAAAGATTGCCCTGCACCAATCCCCCCTCCCTCACCTTCCTTGTTCCAACGTGCGCTCCACTGACGTCACTTCCTGCAATGCCGGCCATGTACAATACAGTGGGCGGCGTTGCAGGAAGTGACGTCAGTGGAGCGCACGCTGGAACGAGGAAGAGGTGAGTGATTCCCCGCCCATGCCTCTTACTGTCTGCTGCTTATTCGCCATTTAAAGCTGGAGGGGAGCGCAGATCGGGGGACCCAGGCGAGGGAGGGGGGGTCCGACCCCCCTCCCCACCACTAGCCCCAATACCCCTCCAGCTCGGCGGCCGGCCCCCCCGCACCCACGGACCTAGAAATTTTCCGCCTGAGGCAAAAGTTTCACCCCGCCTCATGAGCGGGCCGGCCCTGAGTATAGGGGAAAATATCGACAGAGAGAAATGCAAGAGATAAATGTGTGATAAGTATGAGATAAATAAGTGATAGTTAGTAGTTAGTTTTTCTCCAAATCACAATCCACCAGGGAAGAAAGGGGGTGTGGCCATTCGTTATTTTTTCATCTCTTTATCCCCTGAATGAACCTGGAGATATCGTGGTTTTCACACAGCAGCTGCTGCTGTGGAAGATGGAGCCTTTTGAGCTTACTCTGTTAGGCCTGGTGCACACCAAAAACCGCTAGCAGATCCGCAAAATGCTAGCAGATTTCTTATTTTTCTGTAGCGTTTCAACTAGCATTTTGCGGTTTTGTGAAGCGTTTTTGGTGTAGTAGATTTCATGTATTGTTACAGTAAAGCTGTTACTGAACAGCTACTGTAACAAAAACCGCCTGGCAAACCGCTCTGAAGTGCCGTTTTTCAGAGCGGGTTGCGTCTTTCCTATACTTAACATCGAGGCAGAAATGCTTCCGCAATCCAAAATCTGCAGCAGCCCGGGAGTATGCGTTTCTGCAAAACGCCTCCCGCTCTGGTGTGCACCAGCCCATTGAAATACATTACCCAAGCGTATCCGCAGCCGCAAGCGGATCGCAAAACGCAGCCGAACTGCTCTGGTGTGCACTAGGCCTTAGAGCTTGCTTCTATTATGAGGAGACGAAGGCGCAGGAGGAGGGTCTGTTTAATCGCCCCTCGTATTTTTCGTGAGAGAACAGTTCTTGATAATTTTACTGAGACAGAGGTGGTGAAGAAGTTCAGACTCACTCGTGATATGATTTATGATATGATCCGGCAGTAAAAGGCGGGAATACGCTGGTCAGGTAGTGGTAAAACTCCGCCTCCTACCCACAATGCTTCACTTTCAAGCTTACAGAGAGGAAAAGTATCCCATGTAAATCATTAATACCGATTACCTAACTCTCTGCTTTCTCACACTTTCCTCATGCATATCTCTCTATTATCCCCTGCTATCTAACACTTTTCCCTCTGTCCTCTCACACTGGTGAATTGACTCCAGAGTGTTAAAATCCCTCATGAGATAAACTACCTACCTTTTTTCGCTTAGTAAATCCTCTCTGGTGAATTGACGCCAAAGTGTTCCGAGACTACAATTACTCTGTCAAGTCATGAAAAAATGCCAATGAAGAACAACTCATAGAAAACTCACAATAGTTAATTACATACAGTATATACACACAAAAATGCATTGAAAATATACCAGTACCAATATAAGAATGTGTAAAGCCTTTTTCTCTTATAGGACTCAAAGTGCATAACCACAGCTCAGACCAGTATTTGGTGAAATGGTAAATTTTGGTACAGAGGGAAAGGTTTACAAGTCTGCAAATGCCAGGCTGAACAGGTGGCTTTTCAGTCTAGATCTGAATACCTAGTCCAGGGATGGGGCTGTCTTTCCTGGATGTGGTAGGGGGTTCCAAAGGATAGGGACAGCATGACAGAAAGCTCTGGCTACAATGGTTTGGAAGAGTGGCCAAGTTTATAAATCCTGCTGGTCTGAGGTTGCATGTGTGTGTGTGTGTGTGTGTGTGTGTGTGTGTGTGTGTGTGTGTGTGTGTGTGTGTGTGTGTGTGTGTGTGTGTGTGTGTGTGTGTGGTGTGTGTGTGTGTGTGTGTGTGTGGGGGGGGGGGGGGGGGTAATGCAGTTTCACAAAGTCCTTCATGTATCCAGGGCCTAAAATGTGTAGGAATTTGAATGCCAGCAGTCCAATCTTGAAGAATATTCACCATTTTAGAGGTAACCAGTGCAGTACATATATAAATGATACGCTAGATACAAAATCACTTGTGTGCGTACGTGTGTGTTTAAAAGATGTATAAAATGGACATAATAAAGAGGCGCTGTTTGCATATATAGTATATCTACAGAGTGCAAAACACAATACAATAGTCCATACACAGGTATGACTAATACCTAACTTTGCTAGCAATCACAAAGTTGGGTAAGGAGTGAATGGAAACATAAAATGTGAGGTGATGGTGAAAAGAAAGAGTTGAAGACATAGTGAAATGCATGCCTACCTGTTACTGGGTCAGGCCAACTGGGGGGAAAAAAGATTTAAAAAAAAAGGGCTGAGAATGTAAAGGTCTCTTGCCTGAAAATAGGGACCAATTAAGTCCAACTTGTCCAACCCCTCTGGTTGTATGGTCCTGAGAAGAAAATTCCTGTAACATCTCCCTGGATTAGAGACTATAAAGATCATCATAAATGACATATGAAGAAATGTGTTCAATGGGTAAACAGGACAAGCATTTACAGTCACTACTGTGGTAGTGCATGAAGGGCCTGAAATTTCTGTGTAGTGCAGAACCTTATTGATTTTATGTACTTGCTGTGCAGTTCTCCCTACATACTGGAACTCACATAGGTTTGTGATAAGATAAATCATGAATGTGATATCACATCAAATGACAATTTGAAGCCTGAAGGACTCTTGTGTAAGGCTACGTTTCCACTATAGCGTGACATTTTGCCTGCAAAAAAATCGTATAAGATTTTTCTGATTGGTGAAAATTTGCATGTAAATTTTTATGTGTATTTTCGTACGCGAAGATTTGCATTTGTTAAATATAACATAATCTGCCTAGTAACAGCTTAGTCATGACTGCTGACAACTTCCTGTAACCATGGATCTAATACGAATTTTCGGGCAAGTAATGCGAAAATTCAAATTGCTTAGACAAAGCATTGTACGCGAATCGTATGCGATGTCTGAAAAAATGATACCGGACCTCAGATTTTTTCACGTGTACGAACGCTAACGAAAATTCACATTGGATGGAAACAGCCCCATTCACTACCATTAGTTGCAAAACCAATGCAAATTTTCTGAAAGAAAAATCTGACACAAAACGCACAAGTGGAAACCAGGCTGAGAAGCTGAAGGAAACTCTCTTCCTAGATGTATACACAGCCAGGCATCTTGGTGCTCTGTGCCATACTTATATGTATATTGACAGATGGAGATTTGTGAATACCCCTCTCTTCCCTCTACTAGCCACCTAGATCATATATTCCTCTCAGTCTTCCTTGTGGTTTTTTTTTTTTTTCAAAGGTCCCTAGAGCTTCCTAATCTCAGAGTCAACCAGGGGAAATGCTTTGCAAGGTTTACTTATTTCAAATAGATAAAATAGTAATGTTTCACCTGGCATAAAAATTTCAGCAACAATTAAACTATTATGGTAACTTTAGAAAAATCGTTATGCAAACGAAAAAAAATGTAAATGCAAACATTCTAAAAGAATCTTACTGAGTAGTAGTATGTGCATCCCATATAAGAACAAACATTACATCAGCTGTGTGTGGACTTGTTCTGAGTTGTTGCGCTATCCTGCATTGTTTTTCTTGTGTTTCTTTTATTGATTTAAAGAAGCACGCCACTATATTTACACCCACTTTTATACATCAGTGCAGTGTTCTTAATGGAATATCGTGCACAGTGTCCATTCCAGTTCACACATATTACAACATGTGCAATATGCAACACACACAGTGTGAATCCAACCTTATGGGTTAAACTGAACAAAGGAAAATTGTATACTTACCTATGGTAATTTTCCTTTCCTGGTGCATCTCCATGGCATCATACTAATGGGTAGTCCCCCCCCCCCCCCTCAATCCTGATAGGACCACATATGTATAAATCTTTTGCAGCAGCGGCCTGTGGCCATTCTTTTAAATATCATCTCTCCACAAGGGAGGGTATGATGCCATGGAGATGCACCAGGAAAGGAAAATGACTGAAGTATACAATTTTCCGTTTTCCCTGGTGCATCCATTGCATCATACTAATGGAATGCACCACCCAACAAATAACACATCTGCTCAGGGAGGGATATGCTTCAAAAGATCACGAAATGTATTAACACACATAACAAAGGAAAAAATTAAACTATTTTAAAGATGGTACTGCTCTGCCAAAGTCTGCAGATGTCAAGGCTGAAGGGTCTACCCCGGTAATGGGAGATGAAGGTGTGCACTGTGTTCCAACTGGCCGCTTACATATGGTTTCCACTGACACTCTACAACGTGCTGCCCCAGAAGCCTCAATCCCTCTTATTGAGTGTGCAGAGAATTCCTCTGGAGGAGTTAAACCAGCATCCCTGTATGCTCTCTGAATTAGCTTACAAATCCACGTGGCAATTGTTCGTGAAGAAGCCTGTTGACCTCTTCGGTATCCTGCAGTTATTAGGAATACATGTCCTGTTTTCCTGTATTCTTTGTTTTTTTTATGTATGTTTTTAGATCATCACCAATGTCCAGAGGATGAAGAGTTGAGGTAATTTCGGGTACCACTGTATCAGTCTCTGACTCTGTACGCAATATAGGGAGGGAAATCTCTCTGTTTACATGGAAATTCGATACCACCTTGGGTAGAAATTCTAGTCTGGGTCTTAGCACCACTCTATCATTGAAAAAAGCAATGTATGGCTCTTCCACTCCCAATTCTTGCAATTCAGAGACTCTACTTGATGACGTAATGGCCCCTAGAAAGACAATTTTTTGTGTTAGATTAATAATAGACCAATCTGCTGTTGCAATAAACTGATGCTTTGCC